>NW_010972603.1:381488-430691 GCF_000737465.1 Haliaeetus leucocephalus
AGCGGGGAGGCGGGCGCAGCCCACCCGCCCGGTGAGGGGTCGGTGCGGAGGGGCGGCTGGCGGGGAGGCTCGCCGCGGGCGGGACGGGCTGGGTGCTGCGCTGCGGCTTCTCCGTCCGTCCTCCTCGGGACCGGGGCAGGCAGCAGAAAGCGGAGCGCGGGGCTTGCTCTGCACTGTGGAAGCCAGTGCTGTGGACGGGTAGGAGCTGACGGGGGAAGCTGAGAACTCGAGGGTAGACCTCAGCCAAGGCATCAACAGGTGGGTTTGCAGAAATGCTGACTTTATGTTACTGCTTTCCTTTTCGGTAAGCCTTGCTTTGGAGCCGTAACTGGCTGATACTGCACCGTATGGTTAAACGAAGCAGTTCCTCACTTTCCCTTGTTGACTGTGTGGGAGAGAATTTACAGGCTGTGTATCGTGGTAGTGTTCTAGTAAAGAATGTTTAACCACCACAGGAAAAAAGTATTTCAGAGAGCACACGGTATGCTGTGCAGAAGGCAGAATACTGCCGTGTATAAACAGCTTTCTTATAGCAATAGATCAGAATAAAACTATAGAAAGTAATGTCATAGCTTGTTTATGCTTGTATCGTACTTATTTTTTGGGAAATGAGATAAATGCAGGTGTTTTTTAGTACAGCAGTGAGGCCTCAAGTGAGTAGAAGAACTCAAAAGGCTTATTTAAAAAGTAACAATTATCTCTCTGATAGAATCACTAATTTTTTATTTAATGCAAAAGTAATAGTTGAACCCATTGGGTTAACAGTGAAGATAAAAATCTTGCCTTACGTGTAGAGAAAGAGTGCAGATCTGTTCTGCCTTTATTCCTTCAAGTTACAGTTCAGAGGTCAGACACTAGGTTTTGCAGGAACTAAGAGAGGGGGAAAGAAGCTTAGGAGAAGAAAGCAAGACAAGGCTGGCTACAGCAGCTGTATCTATTAAATATATAAGTCTGGCAGGAGAGTAATGCCATGTGTGACCTTGTAACAGCTGCTGCTATGGTCAGTATCATATATGAGGAAATCTCTTCATGTGTCTATACCACCAGTTGAGTTTAATCCAGGTAAAGTATAGAACAGGAAAGCTCATACATGGGTGGTCTTTTTTTTTTTTTTTAAGGTTAGATTTTCATTTGAATTACTTGAGTGAACAGGGAAGATTTATTAGACATGTTTTGTTTTCCATTGTCAGTGTCTTGCAGCGGAAATTCCTGTCTGTGTCCTACAGTGCAACACTGGTCTTCCAGTGTAACGTGGTCTTATCTCTTGTGACCAAGGGTTTAGTACCTTAATCTGTTGTCACACCTCTTCCTTCTACGTGATCTAGTCAGCTAGAGATAAACACTTCTCCTTCCATCCTCCTCCCTCCCCTCAGTCTTCTAGAACAGTCTGTCAGTGTTTACTCTCTTTGCCTTTTCCATACCTAAATTTCTTTGAGGCTGCTGACTCTCACTGGAGAATCCTTTGTCTGTCACTGTTTTGGTCCTTCCTTTCTGTGAACCTTTTCTTTTCTTACTGCTTTATCCTTTGAGGAAGTTATGGATGAAATTGATGTGATTTTGTCATTTCCTTTTGCTGCCCATAGGGTAGAAATTTTTCACTTTGTTACAACTGGAAAACCTCTGACACATACCAAATGCTTTCAGATCCCTATAACATCAGTTTAAAATAAATGCAAAAGACGAAGAGTGGAATGAAGCCACCAAAAATATTTGAAAGGAACAGCTTTAATCCTACCTCAGCTGACAAAAAGTTGTTTGTGTCAGTGCAGTGTTGCCAGAACTCAGTGTACTGTAAGTGAAACTAGCCATAGATGTAAAAACTTCAAGCTGTTTTTGTTTGTGAAAAGCTATGGCAGCTGTAGATCGTCTGTCTGTCTGTAGATTTAAGAAGGCATTCTCTTTCCTGATGACAAAGGTCAGAACTTTTTTTGCTTAGGAAAAGGAACTGATACTCTTTTTCACAAATTATTGGATTGATTCACTTCATGCCTCTTTCTGTTCTGACAATGCGCTATTTTTTCAGCTTTGCTGTTCCTCTGTGCAGTTCTGGTAACAACACAAATCACCTCTC
The DNA here is from genome assembly GCF_000737465.1 of Haliaeetus leucocephalus. Classification (NCBI taxonomy): domain Eukaryota; kingdom Metazoa; phylum Chordata; class Aves; order Accipitriformes; family Accipitridae; genus Haliaeetus; species Haliaeetus leucocephalus. Next base: position 383,560 of record NW_010972603.1, read on the forward strand.
GTGTCCTGGAAGTTGCATGTTGATTAGTTTTTTTTCTGCTGACTTATGTGGCTTACACTAAGCTCAGAGGAGAGAACTGGGTACCTCTGGAAGCAGTCTCCTGTTTAGCTTGTGAGCATTTGTCTATCTAGACTTTTTATTTAATTTCTGCCAGGATTAGAGTTGGAATTTTTCAGCTGGCAGTGCCTGTTGGTCTGCATTCACCTAAAGTGCCACAGTACCTAATACCAGTAGTAAAATAAGTGATTAGGATTGCTGCTGCACTTTCATTTCCACTTTTTCTTCCAGACAAGGCACCTTCTCTTTGCGTGGTCTCGCGGTAGTTTGTGTCAGACTCAGTCTTGTGAACATGTCTTTTTTCAGGCTAGCTTTTCTGCCAGCGTAGTCAAGAGTTGTCCTTTTGGAACTTGCTTTCTGGTTTGAGAGTTCAGGTAGTTGTTCAAGGATGCTGACAGAAGTGTCTTGCAGAAATAATTTCTGGACAAGATCTCCCAGGATGTGTGAATATCCATAGGCAAATTCCTTTACATACTCTGTAACCAAATACTTGTAAATGCCTTTCACTGCAGTGCTAAAGGGCAACTGTGGTCAGGCTTGGGAGGCAGTGGTGACATTGTGTCTTTTTAGTTGTTGGGTTTTGCAAAAGCTGGCATCAGTAGTCAGTTTTATGGCGCATGTTATCCACACCTATCCATGGTAAGGTGGCATTGTGGCAACTATAACAGCACTGGAGCTAAAGTGATTTACAACCTTGTCCTCATTGGTGGTGCATTGAAATCATAGTATCAGAAGATCTGCATGTTGCCATAGAACTGAAGTCCCTGTTAATTTTGGGAAGATTAGGTACCTATAATGCATGGAGATCAAGACTTACTGGCCTTTCCTCTGCAGTTCCTGCATGTATCTTTATGGATCCTGTGTGGTTGTCAAGTGTATATTATTCTTACAATGACTGTATCACAAGCTCTGTCTTTCTGTCTGAGCTTGTTCCTAGCCATAGGATGCTCCTGTTCCAGGGCATGTCTCGGGATGCAATGTGTCTACTAGTGTCCTGTCTCTGGGTAGGAACAACATTACAGCATGGTGCAGAGAGGAGCACAAAGTGGAGGAATAGCCTTAGGTGCATTTTTAGATTATTATTGTACCATTTGTCAGTACAGATCATTGTGTAAGAGTCTTGTACTGGAATATAGTGGAAAAATGGTTGAGTATATTGTTTTTTGTCTGTAATAGCACAGAATTCCCTGAGAAATCTTGTGTGACTCTACAGTGGAGGGAGGTTCAGAGTGGTGGTTAGTCCTGTGCCATCTCTTCTGCAGTGAGTGTCAGGTGCAAGTGATTTGTGGGCTAAATTGGTAACTACTGAATGGAAACTACACTCAAATCAAGTCTAAAGTGGAATAAGTCCATAAGCAGCTTATCTTGAAGAACCTGTGTTACTGTGTACAGATGAATACCAAATACTGATAAGCCTGTATTAATCTATTACGTATTTTGGACCCGGATAGAAAAAAAAAAAAAAAATCATTAGCCTAACATGGCTTGTTTTCTCAATTAACTTTACCTTGACTTAGAACAAATCCATAAAAGCTGTTCATTTACAGGAGCTTGTGCAATATTTCTTTTGATTCTAAATTTTGCTAGATTCACACCTAAGCATGCATTAAAAATCCAATTAAAAAAAAAATGAAGTGGAGGATTTGTTTGTAAGCATATCTTGCTTCAGAAATATATAGCTTTTTTGTAGTCTTCACATGAGATTTAATTTTTGGTGTATTTTATGCCTGAGCAAGGCAACACAGTGACACAAGGCAGCATCCTCTGTTACAACCTGATAGGTGATGCTTTGGACGTGAGCATTTTCTTCTAACCATTTTCACATAGCTTGCTTTGGCTTTTATGGGACATAAGTCCCCACTGTGTGCAAGGTTGTTTCTGGAAATACATTTTTAAAACTTGGGTCTGCCATGATTCTGGTTGATAACTGGAATGGGACCAAGTGGTTGCTCCTTTTTATCCCTGGTCTTTCCCTTCAGCTTTATTAAAAGGCAAAGCACAAACATACAGCAACTTCCATCCTTACTGTTTTCTCTTTTCTAAACGATTTTTATTTGAGTGAGATCTCTTTCTTTAGGCATCCCCCCCCCCCCCCCCCCGCCTTTGACCACCATTATTTGAAGCTTACTCTGATCTTCTCATGTGTGTTAACTGCTTTTATGGGCTCACTAGTTGCATTGCATTGAACAGAGGTGACGAAGTACAGTTCCTCTAAAAGCAGCTGGCTTGTTCTTTTGTTTCCAGTGTCCTTCCAGTAAAGCATTAAGTTGCCTGGCTGTTGGTGGTACTGCTAATGCTTCTTTACTGGATTCATGCTTTCAGGGCATCTACATCTAACCAAATACTTCTGCACAAATGGTGCAGGCGGTGATTGTTGCAGTATGGAGTGTTATTTCATCAGAGCTTGCCAATAATTTGATAGTAGTACCACCTGGCCAAAATATGAATCATGGTAGGGTGGAGCAGTAATAGGAAATTAGGATGAAATACATGGCAGAAACACCAGCAGTTCTCTGAATCTGTGTGTTGAACAAGGGCGCCTTGTGAACTTTACTCTGGAGTACTGCTGAGGCAGTACTTCCCCTGCTCTAAGGAAGCACTACCTTCAGTCAGCCCTGAGTCTCCATTAGTTGGCTGTAACTGCAGCGTATCAGCTCATGCCCCAGTCCCGTGCAGTGCAAACCTTGGCTCCCTCCGGTGTCGCCGAGTCTGTACTCTTCCTGTTTTGAAATAGCTGCTGACACACTATAAACACCTTTTCCAGCTAGAGTTTTGCTAGGTGCCTTGCTGTAGTCAAGTGGCTGGTTTCAGTGGTTTACATGGACTATAAATACACATGTTTTGTTGCTGCATGTTCTTAGTAATGGGTGTATTTTTATAAGCTCATTTGGGAGCTTTCAGACCTATGTTGTGTAACAAGGAACAGAACTTCTGTATGCAGAAGTATTGGAAGCAGCATGATCAAGTATTTAGGAAATGTTTGTTTTAGTCTAAAATGTGAATAGTGGCAATTAAGATTGTACGTAATTTTGAAGTTGTCATTTTCTGACTTCTGAGCACTGAAAAACTGTGGGCACAGTGACTTTTAGTAGCGTTCTTGTGAGTGTCACTTCAGAGAAAATTGAAAGTTGAGTGAAGAAATCCACAGAAAGAATCATCATCTTCCTGGATTTGAAACTATTGAGTTATTTAAAAAACAAACAAATCCCTATTAACAACACTTAGGAAGGTCACAATTTAAAAGCCTTTGAGTGTCATGGGAATGATCTTGAGTCTAGAGATAATGAAAATTTAGGATTTCTTCTGCTGAGCTTCTAGTACTTTGTAAAGGAGGAGGGGCTGTCTTTGTGAACATAGTTACAGGTCAGTAACAATTCTTTGTACTTCCTAATGTTCATAGAGTGTATTTGTCTTTGCTTGCACATTTTGTGTAAAGTTTTGGCTAAGCAGCAGCTAATAGCCTTGTTCAATTACAGTCTGTAAATCTAGTGCAAAATGTTGAGTGAAATATATGTTTCAGAAAAGTAGTAACACAGCCTATAAATAAGCCCTTCCTTCTGCTACCTAGAGTCAATGCCTAACTTAAACTATATAAACTAAATGGAGAGAGGAAGTTTCCTAGTTTGCTTTTACTTGACCTTTTCTTTGTCTGACACATGGTTTTGTTATTTTAAATTTTGACTTTTTCAAATAAAACCAAACATTATTAAAATGCCTCTACTCAATGCCATGTAAGCTGTGCTTCAGTTTTGTACTGCTAGCCATTTAAATAAAGATTCAGTATAGGGCAGGGAGGGGAATCAAAAAGGAAATGAACCTGAAACATATCAGCCATAGTAGTAGTGAACATTTTTCAGATTAATTGACTTTAAACAGGGAATATTTCTAGATTTGTCTCCATCTCCCTTTCCTTTCTCTCCTTGCCTTCAGATCACTGATGATGGTGTCAAATTAGTCCCTAACAGCATGCCTTCTCCATAAATTACATGAAACTTAAGTCTAGGGTAATAGCACATTAAACACTCCTGTTATTGCTGCCTCTGGTAAAAGAGAACATGGAAGTCCATAGCTTCTTAGAATCTATTTGTCAGGCTTCTGCATCTTTGGAATAGAACTTTCTAATTTTTTGAGAGAACAGACTTTTGCAGATCAGTTAATTCAGAAGAATTCCACTGTCTTTGTAAAGTGAGCTTCTTTTGAATGGTACTTTAAAGGCAGGAAATTATTAACAAGGTTACTTACGTAATTTTCATCATCACAGATGCACATAAGCCTTGTGCCCAGGTTAATAAAGGCTTTAAATGTTGACTTGTCCTTTTGACCAATGTGTTGTATATTTGGGTTTTGTTTTGTTTTGTTTTGTTCTATGTCCTACCTTGCAGTATGAATATATGCTGAAACAGTGTGTTTGAATATTAAGCTTTGATGCTACATCAGGTTGCATTTTTAACTTCTACCTGCTTGCTTTTTCTGTACAGGAGGTGTCGATTTAATTCTACATTTAATATGTTCTGTTCACTCTACAGTGCTCTTAACAGTGAACAGAGAATGCTTTCTGGTCTTACCATCTTGGTATGCTGGCATCTGATCAGATGTTTATGTCAAGATTTTAGTGAAGTTAGTACATGATTTGTGAAGATATACCTGGAAATAGTTATTGACAAGGCTAGTGCAGAAAATTATTAAGATGACTGCTATTCAGTGCAGCCAGAAAATGAGACTTTGAGTCCAGTTTCCTCACTGCTTACTGCAGTAAATCTGTATAGGCAATGATCTTGACTTGAATTCCACATCCCCTGGAGAACACTCTTTGTTGCAGTACTCTTTCTTCACCACACCTCATTGGTACACCAGAGCCTCTTATGCAAGACAGTGCCAGCTACTTTGTTGTCTCCTGCTTGTTCATGTGGGTGAGAAGAAGAATGGGCTCTGACTGGTTTTGCACCAAGCAGTTGGTGGTTGCTGGCTGAGTCTGGGTACAAATAATCATGTTCTAGCTGACCTAACCTCAGAAGTGTCTCATGTGGATTTCTCTTCTGCCTGCCTGTTTTCCATGAGATTTCCTCATCTATGGGCCACCATACTGCCACTTCAATTATTTGAGCTAGCTGTCTTTTTCCGCATGAAATGGTTCCTAGGGGCCTGTTGAAAGCGACTGCATTTAGAGAAGGAGTGAACATTCACTGAGGAAATGACAGTTGCAACTAATATCCTTTCTGCAATGTACAATGCTTAGATAGGAGAAACTGTCCGTTCTCCACTTCCCCAGAATAAAGTAGCTTGATCTTTCATTGTGTTACTGAACATCCCTCCTTGTGCTGGATTGCAGTATGCTCCTTTCTAGAGAGAGTCCTTGCTACCGATCAGACTGGTGTCAGAAGCAAACAGAGAAGGACAAGCAGAGGGCAGTGGGAAAGCAGACTGCTTTGGAGTATTTGGGCCATGAAAACTGCTGAAAGGTTCAGTCTGACTGAAGCATAAGGAACTGTTATGTAGCTGGTTCATGTGGTGGTAGTGGCACATTGCTCAGTGCAGCTAGCAGGTATGGACAGTTTTTGTTCCAAATGGGAGGAGGGTGTGCTCATCTGTGCTGTCCTCACATGGGAAGATTTTGTTGGTTAAGTCCAACCCTATGTAAGCATGGGGATGGTGAATAGACGAGCTGCTTATGTGATGCCATTCTTCTACCATGCAGCTGTACCTACTTTTGGTACAGTTGGATTTGTTGGTACTTTGTTTGCACTTCTTGTAGAAATAGTAGCTTTGCTGTGGAATAACAGCAGGGATGCCTTTCTCGCTTTTAAATAAAATCTTTATTTGCACAATCTTATCAATATATAAAGGCAGAGAGAAATGAAAAAAAGAAGTTTACACTGAAGTTGTTATAAACTTGTTAACTGGTTGTATAGGCCAGGTGATTCACATAACTTTACGTTGCTATTCCTTATGTTAAAACAAGTATGTAGATTAACAGAACATACTTTAATGATGTTCACTTGGAGTAAGACATACTGACTCAGACAGCCTACTTCCAATTTTCTGTGTAGTTAGGCAGGGCTCAAAGTCAGGATTGCTTCTTTTCTGAGAAGACTTGATGCTGTAAAGTCAGGGGGAGGTCTGCTGATGTTTATCAATTGTGCAGCTAGCCAAATTTTACTATCCAGTATCTACAAAGCCATATAGATTACAAAATTTCAGGCAGAATTGGTTAAGGTGAAATTGGAGCATCTCTACTCAGATAAAAAACCCCAAAACATAACAAAAAATTCCCACCCCCAAATGTGTGGGAAAATTTTCAAACTTGTTTTAAAACAAAATACTCTTAAGAGTACTTCTTTAGTAATGGAGAGGACCTGTGTGTTTTATTTTTTAATTAGACCTATTTAATGCCCCCTGTAACATGCTTCTAATCTGTTTTACTAGTAAATCAACATCTGCTACTAGCAATCAATAAGATGAAACAGTTTTAGAGTACTTCACTGTTTTGTACTGCTTGGCGTTGACATTTGAAGTTTGGCAGTGTAAGTTGGTTGCCTTCCTCTAAAAATATTGAAACTGAATTTCATTTATTTTCATGTGTTAATTTTATTGTCTTGAAGAGTTGCAATATTTTCCATGTTTAGCTCGTATTTAAAAAAAAATTAACTATTGAATACTATGTTCTAGGCATTGTCTGCTCCTATCTATTTAAAATGAGTGAGGAGAAAAGGTGAATGTGCAATGAAAATGACCTAGCTTTTGCATAATGTAGATCCATGTGAAATTTTTGACTTGAGAATGGATTCCTGACTTTAACTATTTTCATACTGCATAAAACTGGGATCCACTTCTAGTTTGTGACACTGTTGTTTCTTAAAGTTAACACTCATGGCTGATGCATTTCACAAAAGAAATTGAAAATATTTTTAAAATCTCAAAAGATTTGATTGCCTGTCAGTTCTAACTTTGATACTGCATGAGGTCATAGTTACATGTTCTTAACTGTAGCTTTTTTCTTCATGTTTTGCATTCAAGTTGAGTTGGTACATGGCATGTTTAAATGCTTTAGAAGACAGGCGTGATGCATCTCATAGTGTTCAGAAAAGAAAGCAGGGTTGTCTTTGTTAATGTCTTCTGTTAGGTTCCACAATGGGAGGTCTTTTTAAGTGTATCTTTCTCCAGATAAGAGAATATCTACCTCCAAAGTTAAAATAACATACTTTAACAGGCTTCACAAAGTCACTGTTCTTCAGAGTCCTAGGTAGGCTTGAACCCTCCAGCTTAAAAATGAATTATTGCTGGAATTACATAGCAACATATATAATTGTTGTTTGAACATCATCAGGGAACAAAGTACTGTTTCTCATGTCACAGGAAGCAGGGAACTTAGTTTACAAAGAAAAGTGTTTTGTCACATAACAATTCTACCATTTTACTATTTATTATTGTAGATATTTGAAGGTTTAGAGTATCACAAGTTAAATGAAAAGTCCATCTTAGATGAAATTACCTCCAAATTGGAAGTTTATATCTGACTGCTGGAATTTGGCAGTATATGCCAGCAGAAGGATTAGTCTAAACACGTATTTGGTGGGTTTTTTAATGTTGTTGGTTTTTTTTTTTTTTCTGTGTCTGTTATTGGCCAGTGCTGGAGAGACTATAATTGGCTAAATGACATAAGGCAGATTGGTGGTGTAATCTATGACCAGGTAGTTGACAGGCTATTGCTAAGCAATATAAAACTCTTTCCTTGTAGTAAGAGGTAAAATGTTTCTAGAACATACGTGAATTGAGAATCCAAAGTTTAAGCATTGTCTGATTTTACAGTTCTAGAGGCAGCCTATATACTGGTGGGATAGGTGTAAACAGCGTTTTAGCTGCTTACACGCTTGGTAACTTTGGTGAACTATAGTCATGTGCAGTGAAGCACGTAATAATCTGTATAGATGGCAGCTATACTTCAGCTTCTTGGGAACCTAAATACCAGAGCCTATGGTGGGCAGCCTGTAAAGCCCCAATCAGTATTATTTTATATATATATTATTTTTAGAGTGGATAATAAGCTATTAGTTTTCTGAGTAGAAACCTTTTTTTTTCTTTGATGTTGAAAGGGAGATTACTAGTTTTACACAGAAATATGTACACACTTTTTTTAATATAGCATTGGAAAGATTTGAGTCTGGTTGTTTCTTCTGTGCCACCAGGGGGCATGGGACTACAGTGGTTGGTTTTTTTCTTTGCATTGTCCCATCATCTGCATATTGATTTCCTGTTGTTTTCAGTTCATCTATTTTATAAGTTTTTAGTATTTGTCTTTAAACTTTTGAGATTCTAGGGTGTTGGCCCTATATCTCAATTAGCTTATCTGGATCTGATGTCAAAATATATTTTTGTCTTTTGGGAAGCAATAACTGCCTGTGTTGCATTTTAAAACCTGTTATTGTTTTCAGGATGTATCAATCTAAGAAAAAAAAACAAAGCAGTGGGCCAGCACTTTACACAGCCCAAAAAATGAGGGGGAAAAACTTACCAACAGGTTAAAAAAAAACCCTAAAATGTATCTTCTGCAGAATTACAAAGAACTTCCATAAAGATAGAATTACAGGAATGATGATTTAATAGAACCCAAGAGGCTGATTGATATCTCTTGATAAGGGATGGGGTTTTTATTCCTGCAGACTTCTCAAAGTGAACAGAATTTAAAAGAAAGTGCTCATCACAGTTTAGAAAGCAGGCTTAACCCTTTGAGAACTACCGTTTAGCTACAGAAGTTGGAATTAACTTGGCATTTGAGGAAAGCAATTTGTCCCTTAAAAGGAAAATGCAAAGACCTCTAGTGAATTACTGTCAAATGGGAGAAAAATGTCATGTACAGATGTTGTTTCTAATATTACTCTATATTACTTAGAAAATAAGGCATTGGTGCTAGGAAAAAGTTATGCCTGTCATAAAAATCATAGGTCACAGAGTAGGTGTCTACTGGATCAATGTTATTTGTATTGAATGTAATGGGTGAAATGTACATGCCTGAATCTGCAGAGGATTTTGTTGTAATGACAGCTTCTTGAAAACAAACTTAATCATACATTGTATATTTTGGGGTCTGACCACAACTTTAATACTAGGAAGTGACTAGCTTTTTGTTCTTTATCTTCTCTTATTATTGTTAGGTTGAAGTCAGTCTGAGAAAAGAAAGAAATTACTGTTAAAATGAAATATCCCTAAGACCATGTCAAATAATCTGGCCTTTTGTGATTCTGTAAAAGCTAGCACACTCATTCCTGAGAAAAAGCATACCTCAAATCATTTGGAAGGAGTGGTTAGTACATGAGAGGGCAGTAGCATTTCCAGGTATATTGTTCTGCTATGCTTCCTCCTGTATTCCAACAATGCAGTGATTAGATGCTATGAAATTGGTTTGTGGTATCTGTCTCTCCTTCCGTGTTGCTTTGGGAGATAGATTGACTTCTTTCAATTCACACTGATGTTATTCTATATCCTTCCTCTTGCGGTGCACACTAGAACTATCTACAGAATCCTGTTGTTTGGCCACTGAATATGACCTTCTGACTGAAAGTGCTATCAGTTTGAGCTGTCTTTTACAGGATTATTTTGATGTTTGTCATGGTCCAATTATACAGATTATTGCTATAATCAGGATGTTAAGGGATCTTCTACACCCATTAAGTGCTTTTATTCATTTATCTCTAAATTTCACTGAAAATAAGAAACTTAGTATTTATTGAGATACTATTTTACATGTACAGGAAAAACCTAAAATGTATACATCCTGTTAATCTCATCATGATGTGAGTGCCTTCTAAAACATGGCTTTCTCCTTGATGTTCTGATAGGATGATAAATGAAAAGATCTATGAAAAACCTATGAAAGACAAAATCTATGAAAGGGATCAAAAAAGTTAAAGTTGGAATAATTGGTACTTGAAACAGTGTGACCTTTTAAGAATATCTTTGTATCACTGATTAAATCTTGTGCTGCAAATTCAAATTCATAGTGGAAAATGTAACTTTTGCTCTTTTCCCTTATTCTGAAAGGAGAACATTTCATATGTTGGTTAAATTTCTTATTACTCTGTCTTTACATAAAATATAGAAAAAAGATTTATTTGCTTTTTTTTGTGTCACCATAAACTATTGTGAAATTGATTTTTTTGTTTGTTTGTTTTTGTTTTAAATTCTGTCAAGAATTGGTCTGGGAAATAATTAAACTTTACTTTTTTTTTTTTTTTACAGGGCCAGCTTTCAATACTGCAAGAAAAAATAGATCACTTAGAACGCCTGTTGGCAGAAAATAATGAGATTATTTCAAACATACGAGATTCTGTGATCAATCTGAGTGAATCAGTAAAGGATGGTCAAAAAAATCCAGAGGCTATAAACTTCAGTCAAGGATCTGTCTCTGAGCTCTTTCCTTCTGCTTCAGTTTTGCTTGCAGTTGATTCTGAGGATTGTTTGTTTGCTTCAAAAAGTGGAACTCATGGTTCAGGTGTACAGGTAAGCAGTATGTCTTTTTCTCTTATTCTGCTGGAGTCCTAGCTGTCATTACCTTTTAATTCTGAAACTGTCTAATCACTGGTAAAAACTTGGTACTAAGATCCTAATCTAAGACATAACAGAATTGTTAAAGTGACTGTTGTGTTTAACAGATGTTATGAAACTGTTCCTTTCTACCTTTTTTAAACTGCCTAGAAATTGAATAGTGATTATGAAGAGCCAACATTTCAGAAGGCTTAGAAGTTCTTAAAAAAAACCCTGAAGAAAACCCAGTGATTATTCTCAGATTATTGTCGAGTACTATCAGAAGTTCTTTGGAAAGGATTTGAGTCTCTTTCAGTTTTCCTAGATTCTAAAATTGATGACAAATAAACTGGAAACAGTGGATAGTCTTGATTTAAAGAGGTTTTGCACTTTGGGGATGTATGTGTAGATGGGTCTTGATGGGGAGGTAAAGAATGTTCACGAACTAGTAATTTAAAAAAAATCTCAGGCACTGTGTTCCCTTTGGAATGCCATTTCTGTACTTCAGCATTCTTGTGTGTCTCTGGTTTGTATAGGCACTTTGATCAGAAAGGAGGAACATATACCATGTTGACTGGTTGGCATGAACTGGGGAGGCTGAAGTTTTTTAAAGTCAAACACTTCAAGTTGAATTTATTTTGCTTTCTGGTGATGCTTGTGAGTTCATGGACTCTTATATATTCAGTTTTAATGGAGTGTTTCAGGAGCACTGAGAATACTGTGTGAAGTTTGTGATCTGTACTGTTTTTGGGAGTCTTGCGGGAGTACTATAAATATTCATAGTACTCTAAGGCAAAGATTAAATTTTGAAGTCCAGCTTACTTTCACTTCTAGAATGAGAATTTCTATTGCAGGAGAAAGACAGTGGATTTAAGATGAATAAGTACACATATTAGAACAATTGTAACCTCTGATGTATCATTCATAATGCCTTTAAGCTCTTCTGGGATAGGCACCGCCTTAATATGTCTTTTACAGAGAAAGTAGGGGTTTTTTAAAGGCAATATCTGACTGTTCTTGTTTCTAATATACATTAAGACTTCTGTGCAGGACAGTAAGGCATGTGGACCTATGATTACATGTTTCCAAGTTACTGGATTGTTAACAGGTTATTCCTCGTACAGTCTGTTACCATATTAAGTGATGTGCTTTTTTAGGTGCATTGGAAATAAGTTCTAGTAAATTTGAATTGTGAATTTTAAGGTAAAAGGGGTTGGCTTAAATTCTTGGATGTGTTAACCTGTTATGAATGGAAAGTAAAACATGTTTGCTTAAACTGTTCTCATGTTTTGCTTCACATTTGCAGAACACCAGAACATGTACCTGCTATCAGCTAATGTAGCTACCTACCTAATGGTAGGCTGTAATAGCTAAACTGCTTTTTGTTAATTTTCTTTACTTCTAAGGTTATATGCATTTACTTAAGTAACAAATATAGCAGGGAATATTCTTAATACTGTTCCCCAACTCACACTTTCTTTCCTTGCCTTGCACAGGGAGGGAGGGCTCTAATGTTCTTTGTGTCATTGCATTAGTACCTTGTACTCAGCAGGTTATCCACCATCATCGTTAAGTCACTTTAATACTGCTTCTGTATACAGTTTCTCATCCTGTGAGTCTGACCTGCATTTCAGTTGTGGAATCTAAGACCTTGACTGTAGCAGAATTCCTGTAACACCACATTAATGAGCTGATCTAATTTACCGTATTTGAATACGGTTTTACTATTTAATACTTTGCCAAGCCTGATGTATTCTGCAAGTTAATTTATTTTCTTCTAGATTTTTTTATAAAGACTGAGAAATTCTGAGTAGATTATTTGGAGCATTGTTTTTTTAAACTATATTTTAATTTCTGTACCAGCTTGTTAGTGTTAATTACCTGCTGTTCATAAATGTTAACTTAAATCCACAGATTTGGACCTTACTTTTTCCATGTTTGTGTTTTAACGGGATGTATAAAAAAAAAAGAGACTAGAAAGAAGTAAGAGCTAATATAGGTGAGACATAGTGTTTGGATAAAAATCACTTTAGAGAATGAAAGCAAAAGAGGCTTCACTGAATAAATTATGGGAGTTCATTATAGACTCCAATGATGGAGAAACCATTATAAGAATGCATTCAAATATGGATTAAAAACCTTTGTGATATTTCAGTGAGAAATATTACCAGGACTTGCTACTCAGAGATGTACTTTCTTTGCATAAATTGGACAAACCAAGTTACCAATAATGTGAGACCCAAAAGATTCTTGGGTAGGATAGCTAAAGGATTTTTTTCATGGAGGAATTGTAAATGAAGAAATTATATACTTTATTATTTATGGTGTTTGTAAGTAGGTAGGAGATTGTGATAGAAATGGCCACTGAAAATAACACTGAATTGAGAATTGATGTAATTCAAATTAAATAGAAGACTAATACGTACTTTTTTTCAAAAGTTAAAAATGGAGCTGGGTAATAAAACTAACAAAATTAAGAACTCTGGATTAAATGTGGTTATGACCTGATGCTTTTTTAGGTCAGTAGTTAAAGAAGTATCTGGAATTTGTGCTCAAAGACAGAACTCTCAATAGCCATCCTGCTGAGCTGGAAGGTCTTTTAACTAATCCGGTGAAGTGTCTCCTCTCTTGTCCCTTTCAACTACTGAAGCATCTAACATTGTTCTTAGTAATGTTGCTCCTTTTAAAAATGAGGCATCAATCACTCTTTAAAAAGGTGGCCCGAAGAGGCATGAGCTATGTTTTTATTTCTTCTGTGCAGTAGTTTACTGTTCACTGGGCTAAATGTTGTGATGTTTGCCTAAGACTTGCATAACTTCAGCAGTTTGAGTTCCTCAGTATAGAGAAAGAATAAGCCCATACAGGAAAAAAAGACAACTGGTAAGTTTTCAAATGTTTGAATTGAAAAGCTTATAACTACATGACTGTCTTCTGAAGCAGCCATAATGAAAACAGTCATCATCCTTTTTGAATTTCTATTTGTATACTGTTTTTACAAAGTCCTTGCTTACTATATCAGAATTTTATACTCAGAAATGAAATTAAAATATGTCCAGGAGATACCTGTCTTTAACCTTTTTTGCTTCTTACTGACTACATACTTGTAACTTATTGTTCACTTGTAGTCATGTAACCTGTTCAAGAGATGATACAATTTGTAATTAGTCCTTTGCACAATTCTTACTGAGGATGGTGTTATATGAAAGGTAAAAATAACTTAACATCTGTCTTCTGGGTATCTTGGCATAAGTGCAGTGATTTCAGCCTGATCTGACTTCAGTTTATTCCAGTGGAAGTTTTTGAGTCCTAATTTTTTTCCTGGCGTTTTTTTAACTGCTTCTGATTAACATTTGGATAGTAGAATGACCACGTGGTTGAGGTTGGGAGGGTCCTCTGGAGGTCATCTTGTCCAACGCCCTGTTCCATCAGGGTCAGCTACAGCCAGTTGCCCAGGACCATGTCCAGATGGTTTTTGAGTATCTCTAAGGATGGAGATTGTACAACCTCTCTGGGCAATCTGCAAGTGCAAGTGCTCAGTCGCCCTCACAAGGAAAAAGTGTTTCCTGATGTTCAGGAAGAACTTCCTGTGTTTTAGTTTGTGCCCATTGCCTCTTGTCTTGTGACTGGGCACCACTGAAAAGAACCTGGCTCCTCCTTCTCTGTAGTCCTCCTTCAGGTATTTGTACACATTAATAAGATCCTCCCAAGCCTTCTCTAGGGTAAAGAGTTCCAGCTCTCTCGGCTGTTCCTCATAGGAGAGCTGCTCCAGTCCCTTCATCATCTTAGTGGCCCTTTGCTGGACTCTCTCTAGTGTGTCCATGTCTTTCTTGTACTGTGGTGCTTGGAAATGGACACAGTACTCCAGGTGTGGCCTCACCAGTGCTGAGCAGAGGGGAAGAATCATGTCGCCTGACCTGCTGGCAACATGCCTCCTTAATGCAGCCCAGGATGCCATTGGCCTTCTTTGCTGCAAAGGCACATTGCTATCTCACATTCAGTCTGGTGTCCACCAGGATGTCCAGGTCATTTTCTGCCAAGCTGGTTTCCAGCTGGGCAGCCCCCAGCATATACTGGTGCCTAGGGTTGTTCCTCCCCAGGTGCAGGACTTTGCACTTCCCCTTGTTGAACTGCATGAGGTTCCTGGTGGCCCACTTCTCCAGCCTTTCAAGATTCCTATGGACGGTAGCATGACCCTGTGGTGTATCAGCCACTCCTCCCAGTTTGGTGTTGTCTACAAATTTGCTGAGGGTGTACTCTGCCCCATCATCCAAATGATTAATGAAGATGTTAAACAGGATTGGACCCAGGTGTGACCCCTGAGTACACTCCTAGTTACTGACCTCTAGCTAGACTTCATGCCACTGATCACCACCTTCTGGGCCTGGCTGTTAGCTGATTTTTGGTCCATCTCACTGTCTGCTCATCCAGCCCCATACATCAGCAGCTTCTCTATGAGGCTGTTACAGGAGGCAGTGCTGAAAGTGTTACAGAAGTTGAGGTAGACAATATCCACTGCTCTCCCCTCATCTACCAAGCCAGTCATTTCATCATAGAAGTTTCAAGTTGGTCAAGCATGACTAGCCCTTGGTGAATCCATGCTCACTACTCCTGTTGACTTTCTTGTCCTTCATGTGCCTGGAAGTGATTTCCAGGATTAGCTGCTCTGTCACCTTCCCAGGGATCAAGGGGAGGCTGACCAGCCTGTAGTTCCCTGCGTGGTCCTTCTTGCTGTTCTTGAAGATAGGAATGATATTGCTTTCCTCCAGTCCTTGGGTACTTCTAATCACCATGATCATTCAAAAGTTCTTGAGAGTGGCCTTGCAGTGATGTCAGCCACCTCCCTCAGTACTTGTGGGTACATCCCACTGGAGCCCGCGGACTTATGTATGTCCAGTTTGTTTAAGTATTCTCTGACCTGGCCCTTTTCCACCAAGGGCACATCTTCCTTACTCCAGACTTTTCTCCTGGTCTCTGGGACCTGGGATTCATGAAGGCTGGTCTTGCTAGTAAAGACTCAGGTGAAGAAGATATTCAGTACCTCAGCCTTTTCCATGTCCTGTGTCACCAGGCCCTGTGTCTCATTCAGCAGCATGCCCTGGTCTTCCTTTTGCACGTATGTACTTACAGAAGCCCTTCTTGTTGCCTTTGACATTCCTGGCCAGATTCAATTCCGTTTGAGCTTTGGCTTTTTTAACCTCATTCCCGCATGCTTGGGCATGTATTCCTCCCACATCACCTGTCTCTGCTTCCACCCTCTGTGTGCTTCCTTTCTGTGTGTGAGTTTTGCCAGGTGCTCTTTGTTCATCAGTGCAGGCCTCCTGGCATTTCTGTCTGTCTTCCTACTTGCTGGGATGCACTTCTCTTGAGCTTGGATGAGGTGATCCTTGAATATTAACCAGCTTTCTTGGGCTTTTTTTCCCTCCAGGGTCTTATCCTGTGGGACTCTGCCAAGCAAAATGGCCAAAGTCTGTTCTTCTGAAGTTCAGTGATGTGATCTTGCTTTTTGCCCTCCTGTCAGGGTCCTGAATTCCACCATCTCATGGTCACTGCAGCCAAGGCTGCCTTTGACATCCACAGGCCCAACAAGCCCCTCATTGCTGGCAAGTAAGAGGTCCAGTAGAGCACCTCTCCTCACTAGCTTCTCTATCACTTGGGATAGGAATTTGTCATTGATTCGCTCCAGGTACCTCTTGGTTTGCTTGTGTCCCGCTGTGTTGTCCGTCCAGCACATAAGGGTGATTGAAGTTCCCCATGAGGACCACGTCCTGCAAGTGTGAGGCTGCTCCTCTCCGTCTGTAGAGGGCCTCATCCACTTGTTATTCCTGGTCAGGCAGCCTACAGCAAACATCCATTACAATGTCACCCATATTGGTCTGCTTTTTAGTCCTTGCCCATAAGCTCTCAGTTGGCTTTTCATCCATCTGCAGGCAGAGCTCTGTGCACACCAGCTTCTCTCTCATGTAAAGGCCAGCTCTCCCTCCTTGTCTTTCTGGCCTGTCTTTCCTCAAGGTCTTGTGTCCCGCCACTGCAACTTTACAGTCATTACTCATCCCACCATGTCTCCATGATCCTGACAAGATCACAGGCCTGCAATTGCACACAGATCTCTAACTCATCATGTTTATTCTCCATGGTGCGTGCATTAGGGTACTTCAGAGAGGCACCCTGCCTGGCAAGCTGATTTCTCAGAAAGGGTTTTGGGGATTTCTCTAATTGTGCCTTGTAGGCACTTCCTTGCTTACATGAAAACACTGGAGGTAACTCTGCTTAAGCCCTGTTTCGTTGTGGTTTTTTTTTTTTTTTTAAATTGTTATTTTCTTTTTTTAATCCTTTCATGTCACATCACTACTCTCCATCGCTTCTTCACGGGGCTGCTGGTACCTCCCTCCCTCTTTAGAATCATAGAATCATTTAGGTTGGAAAAGACCTTTAAGATCATCGAGTCCAACCATCAACCATGCCCTCTAAACCACGTCCTGACGTGCCTCGTCTACATGCTTTTTGAATACCTCCAGGGATGATGACTCAACCACTTCCCTGGGCAGCCTGTTCCAATGTCTGACAACCCTTTCAGTAAAGAAATTTTTCCTAATATCCAACCTAAACCTCCCCTGCCATAACTTGAGGCCATTTCCTCTTGTCCCATCTCCAGCGATCTGACAGAAGAGACCAGCACCCACCTCACTACAGCCTCCTTTCAGGTAGTTGTAGAGAGCGATAAGGTCTCCCCTCAGCCTCCTTTTCTCCAGACTAAACAGCGCCAGTTCCCTCAGCCGCTCCTCATAAAACTTGTGCTCCAGGCCCCTCACCAGCTTGGTTGCCCTCCTCTGACACGTTCCAGCAACTCCATGTCTTTCCTGTAGTGAGGGGCCCAAAACTGAACACAGTACTCGAGGTGCGGCCTCACCAGTGCTGAGTACAGGGGAACAATCACTTCCCCGCTCCTGCTGGCCACGCTATTTCTGATACAGGCCAGGATGCCGTTGGCCTTCTTGGCCACCTGGGCACACTGCTGGCTCATATTCAGCCAGCTGTCAACCAGCACCCCCAGGTCTTTCTCTGCCGGGCAGCTTTCCAGCCACTCTTCCCCAAGCCTGTAGCGCTGCATGGGGTTGTTGTGACCCAAGTGCAGGACCCGACACTTGGCCTTGTTGAACCTCATGCAATTGGCCTCAGCCCATAGATCCAACTTGTCCAGATCCCTCTGTAGAGCCTTCCTACCCTTGGGCAGATAACCTTCCCTCCCTCCCAACTTGGTGTCATCTGGAAACCTACTGAGGGTGCACTTGATCCCCTTGTCCAGGTCATTGGTAAAGATATTAAACAGAACTGGCCCCAATACTGAGCCCTGGGGAACACCACTTGTGACCTGCCGCCAACTGGATTTAACTCCATTCACCACAACCCTCTGGGCTTGTCCATCCAGCAAGTTTTTCACCCAGTGAAGAGTGCACCCATCCAGGCCATGAGATGCCAGTTTCTCAAGGAGTATGCCATGAGAGACAGTGTCAAAGGCCTTGCTGAAGTCCAGGTAGACAACATCCATAGCCTTTCCCTCATCCACTAGGCAGGTCACCTGGTCATAGAAGAAGATCAGGTTGGTCAAGCAGCACCTGCCTTTCATGAACCCATGCTGGCTGGACCTGATCCCTGGTTGTCCTGCACATGCCATGTGACTGCCCTCAAGATGAACTGTTCCATAACGTTCCCTGGTACTGAGGTCAGGCTGACAGGCCTGTAGTTCCCTGTATCCTCCCGCTGACCCTTCTTGTAAATGGGAGTCACATTGGCAAGCCTTCAGTCATCTGGGACCTCCCCTGTTGACCAGGACAGCTGATAAATGATGGAGAGTGGCTTGGCAAGCTCCTCTGCCAGCTCTCTTGGTACTCTTGAATGGATCCCATCAGGTCCCACAGACTTGTGAGTGTCCAGACAGCGTAGTAGGTCCCTAACTATTTCCTCCTGGATTAAGGCGGGGATATTCTGCTCTTTGTCCTTGCCTTCCAGCTTAGGGGGCAGAGTACCCTGAGGATAACTGGTCTCCCTATTAAAGACTGAGGCAAAGAAGGCATTAAGTACCTCAGCCTTTTCCTCATCTCTGGTGGCAATCTTCTCCTCTGTATCCAGTAAAGGATAGATATTCTCCTTGGCTCTCTTTGTATTGTTAATATATTTGTAAAAACATTTTTTTGTTGTCCCTTATGATAGTCGCCAGATTGAGTTCTAGCTGAGCTTTTGCATTTCTAAATTCCTAGTTAAAAGCTCTCCTTAACAGGTCAGCCATGTTCCTGGCAAAGATACCTTTGCCCCACTTAGTGAGTTGGATCTAATCTCTCCTAAGCAGACAGTGGTCTGCAAACGGGGTCCCATGGCCATAGAACCCCAAAACCTGTTGCCAGCACTAGCTCCGAGGCTAATTATTGACCTGTACTAATGGTGTCCTCTTCTCAGACCCTTACCCCTCATTGGCGTGATTGAACAGGACACCACCTGGGCCTCCATGACCTTGATTACTACCCCCAGAGCTCTGTAGTCACTTTTGATGCAGCCCAGGTTGCCCCTGGCAGTACCATTGGTACCCACAGGGAAGAACATCAAGAGGTAGTAGTCAACGAGTTGGACAACCTTCAACAGTTCCTCTACAACATCCTGGCTCTGGGTCCCTGGCAGGCAGCAAACCTCTCTAGATGATGGGTCATTGAGACAGTTATTTCAGACAACTGTTGATTAAGAATCCAAGATCTATGTCCTGAATTGCAGTTTTCAGCTCTTCAGCTCATAATGATGGGAGTATGGTTTGAGATAACTGTAAGGTAACAGTTGTTAGGGAAAAAATTACATATGCTGTGAACTGTAAAAATTGGTATCTTGCAGACTGCAGAAAGTTGCTTGTGGAATTCAGGCTCCATCTATGAGAAAAATTCATAGGAATGTGGGTATTCAGTGAATTGTTGCTTTTTAAACAAGTATGTTTTCATGGTTGAAATGTCACAAGAGTTTCAGTCTTAAGGTCACTCGTTGGTAACTGGCAAATTTATGGGGTATGCACTTAATTTTCTTCAGAAGGTTGCATTTCACAGAAAAATTACAGTTCCTCAAAATCAAATTTTAGAATAGCAAGAAAATATGGTAGTAGGCTAATTTCAACATAATCATTATTTGGTCTCTTCAAGCTGTCATACAGAATGCATGTATCTGCAAGTATTGCATCTGTATTTTCTATTAAGCAATATTGTCCAAAGGTGGAAGCAATCCTGGTGGAGCAGTGACATAAGATCATCTCATACAGGCCATAGGTATCTAGTTTATGGACATCGTAGGCCCAGCTGAGGCTCTGCTTTATTACAAGCCGTGAGAGTGGCTTGTATTCCTATCTAACATTACTTACTGTTCTTTGTATCTTAAGCTACAGGCCTATGGTGGGTTGACCTGGGCTGGCTGGCCAACCCAGCCAAGGCCAACCCACGGCAGTCCTTTTTGGCACCCAACCTGGGACTCAAGGAATGAAAGATAAGGACAGTAATTGGGAGTGGTAATGGCCAAAACTTGGATTGGATATTGCCAGAGTGAAATTACTGTGGGGATTCTTTTGTTGTTGTAATGAAGTGAAGGGACAAGGGGTGGAGTTTTATCATGTGTGTAAAATTTCCACTTTTTCAGTGTTGTTATGTAATTTTGATTTTGGTGCGGGAATTGTTTTTGTAGATGTAAGTTAAGTTTGTGAAGAGTGTGTGATGAGTGTATATTTTATCGACTGTTCTTAAATATGTGTTTCACAGAGGTGAGAGTGGAATGTACTGGGTGCAGGTGCCCTGGTGTTGGTAGCCGGGGGCTCCAGGGGTGGTGTCTGTGAGGAGAAGCCAGGGCTGCCCCATGCCAGACACAGCTGTTCCAGCCAGCTCCAAAACAGAACCACCGCAGGATACAGCCAAGCCTTCCAACAGCAAGGGTGGTGGCATCTCTCGGAGAGTGTGTTTTAAGAAGGGGGAAAACACTCTATAGGGGAAAAAAAAGTGGAGAAACAAACCTGTGAACACCAATGTCATTGAAGAGGGTTGGGGAGAAGGTGTTTTAGTTTTGTCTTTGATTCTCACTATTCAACTCTATTTTAATTGGCAATAAATTAATGTTCCCCAACTTGGGTCTGTTTTGTCTGTGATGATAATTGGTAAGTGATCTCCCTGTCTTTATGTTGACCCATGAGTTTTTAAACTTATTTCTCCCCCTGTCCTGTTGAGGAGGGAGAGAACGGCTGGGTGGGAGTTTGGCAGCTGGCCAAGGTCAGCCCATCACAAGGCCTTAACTTCTTTAGTCAGATGTTTGTTTCAGATGTCTTTATTTTTTTAAAGTTTCCTAGCAGGACAGAAACCAGCTTACCACAAGAAAGTTTTAACTCTTGTGGTATTCATGTGGTAAATGACTCCTGTAGGCTATTTTTGTGGAAATGAAGTGTTTGTTGAAGAGTTTGCCAGGTGTACAATTGTATTCTAATATGGGGTTAGAACTAAACTGAAGTTTGGTTTAAGTTTTTTGAACTATAGGGCCAGGAAAAGGCTTATCCAGATGATGGTTCATGTTCATGAAGTTTGCCTTTTTTTCCTAAAAGCAGACCAGAGTATTAACAAGAAAAAAAAAAAAAAAAGGAAAAGTTGGATATGGTAACTTTGGTCTAAACTCATATTAGAAGACTCTCTTTGAAGCTATCTGGTGGTATCTAAATTTCATAGGAACCTGTTGAAGTAATTCTAGACTTGCTTTTTTACCTGTAACCTTTTTATTTGCATTGACAAGTGAAATATGTCTGTCCTTGTATAATTAGTGTACTGGGCAACAGTAAATATATAAGGAGCTTTGTTATAGCAGTTGGCTATAGTTCTGAACATTTTTCCTTGATAGTTTCTTTCAGTTCCCTTTTGTGAGTTTGATTTTTGCTTCAATCTCTCTCTTGTTGTCATCCTTTCTTACTGCTTGCTTAGTTTGTCCTCTTCATCTTATGCATTCCCCTATTTAGTGTATTGTGCTAGTCTGTATAATCCTTTCCCTACTCTCCTGCCCCAACGCCATTGTGAGCTGTCATAATTTTTGTGACTTAAGGCTCTTATTCCTACCTTTTATCTAATCAATTTCAGTTTCCTCAGAACAGGGCCTGCCAAATGCTCCTCTTGCTGCCAGCTCTGTCTTGGGTGTTCTAGTGCGACTTGAAACTTGCTCTCATTTTTCAGTTTTCTATTCACTTGACTCTTCATCTCTCCCCGTGTAATGAACAAGCTGATCTATTTCTGATGAAAACAGCTTTGGTTTTTAATAGCAGAACTGTTTTTATGAATTCATGTTTTATATTCCTTTTACTCTTTTTTAGATGTTGGATGTCTATGACATTCTTCCTTTCGATAATCCAGATGGTGGCGTGTGGAAACAAGGATTTGATATCACATACAATGAAAATGAATGGGACAGTGAACCACTTCAAGTTTTTGTCGTGCCTCACTCACATAATGACCCAGGTAATATTTTAACTGTATTGATTTGGGTATCTAGAGGCTTTTGAGTTAAGAAATATATTGCCATTTCTGTTAAGATTTGGGGCTTTTTGGAGCATACTACTTAATATGTTAGATTTAAGTCTAGCAAGGCAGTTAGGCAGATGTGTAATTCAAATGCCATTGACTTCAAGTGATAATTGTTATGATAAAAGTTGTACATGTACTTATTTATTAACTGGAGCAGAACTTCACTGTCGATATTGGAAGGTAATATGGATTTTCTGTGTTCATCCTGCTGGTAACCCAGTCAGTTTATTCATTGCTGCATTAAATATGGCCTGTTCTTATTTTGACTTTTTGGACTGTCATAGATAATTAATTCTCAGCTTGTGCTAGAAAGATGTGCTTTTTGGAAGATCTGACAATGGCAAATCTGAGGTTTTTGACTGTAACACTTTCTTTACTCTTTTGTGCACACCCCTGCCCCCAACCTACAGTGGGACAATATAAAGTCTGGATTTAAACTGAAACCTGGGTATGCTTACATAATTTCACTTTTTACTCCCAGGTGGATGGTTACTGCATAATAAATAAAATGGAGAAGTGGCACTTTATTTTGAAATTACTGTAAAATACATGAAAAAGCAGTGAATTATACTGCTATAGTATATTCCTGGTACATGTACACTGACAATGAGAAGCTAGCGAAGCTGCTTGTTATTGTGGAAGGCCACAACTTTACTACTGTGTATCTCTCTAACAATTTAATTTGTTGTTTGAAATACTGTGGATCTGAGTGAAGTAAGATACAGTAGTTTGAACATAAGTGACTTGTATTCGCATGTATCCAGCATTTTCAAATAAAATGAACACTGGAATTTGGAGGGACTGTATTGTCTAGTTATGACAGCTAAAATGACAAAGTATGGATGTGGTAAAAATATTCAGAGAAAGTAATCACAGTATAAACTTTGATCTGCCTTTTTAGAGAACTGTCTTTAAAACCTGTGTCCATTTATTTCCTCTCTGTTTTTTGCTCCCCTGAAAACTCTCCTAGAAAGAAGCCACACTCTGTATAGTCATTTAATGAATCTGAAACCATCCTAAAGGAATGTACAGAACTTCTAATTCTCTTGGTTCTTATTAGAAAGGGGTATGGAATTTACCTCTCTCCCTTCTTTCTGCTGAAGCTAGTAGGATCATATCCTTAATTGGGGAAGGACAGTTGGCATCCCACTAGAGGCCAGTTGCCTAGTGTCACATATGTCCTCCTGAGATGATTTTAGCTGGATTGAACAAAGACCCCCTGCACAGTGCAGACTGAGGTAGCTGTACAGGAGCATGAAGCTTGGGAGCTGCAGTAGAATGTCCTGAGGGAAGCTGAGAAGAGCTTTGCAGAAAACTTTGCTGGTGTCCATTCAAGTCATGAGGTTAGGTAGGGGCTCAGTGTTCTGACAATGATGTTTTTGTGTTTTTTTTTTTTTTTCCCCCTACAGGTTCTAGCAATTTTGATTTTACCCTTTTTTAAAAAATTACTTTATTTACATTCCTTCTGTAACTGCCTTCCAAACCAGAATATATTGGGCTGATTTCCTCTGTGGTGCCTGGCCTTTCTTGTCAGTACTCCATGCAAAATTGACCAGTTTTTGTTACCATTCTGGAAGGGCTCTTTGGAGCTAAACCTCCAGCCTTCTACTTTCTTCACATCTTGATTCCTGTCTTGCCTCCTGTAATCAGCTGTAGTAGATTTTCACAGCCAACACCTTTTCTGTTTGACAAACTTTGGTGTTGGGTGCCTTAATCTAGTGTTTGGTTCATCCTGTAGCACCAGTTCTGCTTACCAAAAGTGGCCACTGAGCACTCATACTCTTAAGGGATTTGAGTATGGAAGTTACTGACCTCTACTTACATCAAGATTATTTTGGTAGATGCTAACATCAGTCATTACAAATGACATTCTCCCTCATCATATGCCAACCAAGGCATACAGTCTTGAGGCTGCTGTTGGCTCAGCTGGCCAGTAGCAAGGTTGTCCTGGTTTCAGCTGGGATAGAGTTAATTTTCTTCCTAGCTGGTACAGTGCAGTATTTTGGATTTTGTATGAGAATAATATTGATAACACACTGATGTTTAGTTGTTGCTAAGGAGTGCTTATCCGAAGTCAAGGATTTTTCAGTTTCCCATCCTCTTCCAGGAAGGAGATGCACAAGGAGCTGGGAGGGAGAATGGCAAGGACAACTGACCTGAACTAGCTAAGGGGACCATTCCATACCATAGGACATCATGCTCAGTATATAAACTGGGGGGAATTGGCCATGAGGCCCTGATCACTGCTCAGTTACTGGCTATGCATTAGTCAGTGAGTAGTGAGCAATTGCATTGTGCATTACTTGTCTTTCTTGGGTTTTATTTTTCTTTTTGTTGTTGTTGTTGGGTTTTATTTTTCTTTTTGTTGTTGTTATTATTACCATTATTATTATTATTTTATTTCAATTATTAAACTGTTCTTGTCTCAACACATGCATTTTACTTTTTTTCTTTCCAATTCTCCTCCCCATTCCCTGGGGTGGAGAGGAGAGGAATGAGCGAGTTGCTGCATGGTGCTTAGTTGCTGGCTGGTGTTAACCCATGACAACAGGCTATCAATATCAGGTTATGCTGGAGGAGGCTTCATCAGAGTCTCCAAATTTTTAGATATGTGTCTGTTGTGGTTTAAGCCCAGCTGGCAACAAAGGACCACAAGGCTGCTCGCTCACTCCTCCCCTGTGGTGGGATGGGGAGGAGAAAATGCAAAGAAAAGCTCATAGGTTGAGACAAGAACAGGGAGGCATCAGCTACCAATTATGGTCATGGGCAAAAACCAGACTCAACTTGGGGAAAAACCAAAATCAATTTAATTTACTACCAATCAAGTCAAAACAGGATGAGACGTAAAACCAAATGTTAAAACACCTTCTGCCCATCCTTCCCTCCTTCCTGGGCTCAACTCCACTCCCGGTTCTCTCTACCTCTGTTACGGATGCACGCATAACCAAATCCAACAGGTATTAAAACTCAGATTTATTCTTCAGTAAAAAGTTAGTTAGAAGTCCAGTAACACTTTATAAACCACAGGCTTGATGATGTAAAGAGAATTAATACTACACAACCGACTCAAGAATCCTCAAGATTTAAAGTGATGGCTCCAAAATGTGCTTATCACTCACCTAAAAGCTGAGGGCTCTCTTCCTCGAGGAGTTACCTTGGGTTGTGCCCTGACCCAGGAGGGAGTCCCTGACTGCAGACCCGCTGCTCCAAGGAGGACTGATTCCAACATGTCCTCCGGCGGGACCCCGTTTATACCCCTGTCAAATCTGACCTGTGGTCATTTAATCTTATGGGCCAGGAGGGTCACCTCCGTGTACCTGGCACGTCTCGATTGGCCAGTTTAAATTTCAACCTGTGGCCTCCAGGGTTTAGGATTTTTTTTCCTTCCCCTTCTCCCTGCCTGGAGACGTTTTGTTTCCTGTTGGCAGGATGCGGGGCTGGGGGGGGGAAGTATATTGCCACAACCTCCTCCCCCCAGTGGTGCAGAGCAACAGGGGATGGGGGTTGTGGTCAGCTTGCCACGCATTGTCTCTGCTGCTCCTTCCTCCTCAGGGGGAGGACTCCTCACTTGTCCCCTGCTCCACCATGAGGTTTCTCCCACAGGAGACAGTCCTTCTTGAACTTCTCCAAGTTGAGTCTATTCCATGGGCTGCAGTCCTTCAGGCACAGGCTGCTCTAGCGTGGGCCTTCCCATGGAGTCACGGCCATCTTCGGGGTTAGCCCCCTGCTCTGGCGTGGGGTTCTCCCCAGGCTGCAGGTGGGCATCTGCTCCCTCGCTCCCCTCCATTGGCTGGGGGGGGGGACAACCTGCCGTCTCACCACAGGCTGCAGGGGCATCCCCTCCTCCCCCGCTCCTCCTCCCCCTCCTTCTTCACTGACCTCAGTGTCTGCAGAGGTGTTCCTCTCACGTTCCAATCTCCTCCCCGGCTGCAGGTTTCCCCTCTTAAATCTGTTCTCCCAGAGGTGCTACCATCATCGCTGATGGGCTCGGCCTGGGCCAGAGGCAGGTCCAACTTTGAGCCGAGGAAGCTTCTAGCAGCTTCTTACAGGAGCCACCACTGCAGCCTCTCCCCTGCTACCAAAACCCCACCACACAAACCCAAAACAGTGTCTTTTGGGGCTAGCAGAATGAATAGCTCTGTATTGCTCCTACGAGAAGGGTCCCCAAAACAGTGGAATTGTTGGGAAGATGGACACATCTCTTATTAGCCTCCAAGTTAGGATGGCAAGTTACTAGGCTCACTCAGTGAGGAATGCCTTGAGCTTCACTATATATTTACCAGGATGCTTTAAATATTATACCTTGTTTTGGAAAGCTGGAGGATAACAAGGGCTTTTTCCAGGTCCAGAGACCCTCTCTATGTATGGCATTCTTCTTCAGGTTTGGGTTCTTGGTCTGTGTTTAAAAAACCCAACCAAACAACAAAAAACCCAACCAAAACTCCCCACCCACAAAAAAATAACTGGACAAATAAAAAACCCAAGCAAACACCTCCCCAACAACAAACCAAACAAAAAACCAGAAGCCCCGAGTAAAAAACCACAACACCAACAAAAAACCCCAAACCAAATAAATAAAAACACCAAAAAACCCCCATCATCCTACCCCCTTCAAAAAAAGTTTTTGAGTCACCGGAATTATTAAACTTCTAAGACAGATAAAGCATAGATACTGCTCTACAACCAGAGGTAGCTTCACTAACACCTTTTCCTGTTTAACTTTTTGTGTTATCAATCATGGAATTTCCTGTACTTTCCCAGTAGGAATTTTCTACTTACCCAGGAAGTATGTTTGTGATATGTCTGTCTATTCCTTAATTTTACATCTGAATGATGACTCTTGGTGCACTTGAGAGCTGTATTTAATGAAGTTTACTCTGATTCTATTTTGATCTTTCTAGCACTGGTCTGGCCGTCTTCCAAACATAGGGGTGTGGGCCATAATGAACTTGGCTTCAGAGATGGATTTTTACTAGCATTTAGATACCTGTCTTGGAGAGAGTCACTCATTAGATCTATAGTAAGGTACTTGTTCTTCCAGCTCTCTGAAAGAAGTCTTCTCTGTGACTGCCCCTTCAATAATAAGGTTGGAAGAATTCTGTGAAGTTATGAGAGCTGTTTCCCATCTTTCTGTTGTAACTATTTTCCTCCGTATGTTATTCTCAAGGACTTGCCTGAAGTCTTAATGGTGTTTTCATTCACCTTTGATAGCTGACTTTCTTATTGGTGTGTAGTTTTGGCTCCTAAAGCCTTCCTCCTTAATACCCAAGTTCTTCATGCCTTTGCTATAAAATTTTATCTGTCCTTCCACCAGCAGTAACTAAAATCGAGAAATCTGCATTTCCTCATGCATACAGTCTAAATATCTCCCAGCTTGTTCAGGCTCCTCAGTTGATATCAGGTAGAGTTAAACTGAGATATAAGCCTGGGAAATGTAAACTGTTCTGTCACCAAAGGTGATTGTGCACGACTCGTTATTGTTTGCTTTTACAAAGATTGTTTTCACAGACATCTCCTGACTTGGTACTGCTTTTGTTAAGGACTTTTCTGTGGAACTGTCTGCAGTATGAAACTGCAGATTAATAAGCACTTGAAAGAAGGAAAATTTATCTGTAACAGAGATCTGCAATCTCTTGTATAGCTAATGGCTACATTATTCCTTTCCCACAGAGAATTAAAAGGCATGGTGCAAAGGAAATACCTCCTGGCAAAAAAGCTTAAGGTATAACGAACCTATAGTGTAAGAATGTACGTGAAAAATATTTACCAAGAAATGGGGTCAGTAAAGATGTAACTATATTAGCTGCAAAAGCTTTGAATTCTGATTACAGTTTTCTCATCTGAAGCTACTTTAACTTTTCAAGTAACCAGTTACGCTAGTTCGGATGTGTAGCTCAAAGGCAAAGAAACTGCCTTGAAACAGGATCCATAGGGAAGGGGTGGTGTTACGTTCCAACTCTGTTTTGAGGAATGACTTGTGTGCTGATGCTCTGAAGCACTTTATGTTGCTCAATTCTGCTAAATCTGGGTTAACTGCTTCCACATGAATTCAGCCAGGACCTATAAACTTGGGGTCTCTATGCTTCTCCCTTCAATAGATAATATATTTATTTACCCATTATTGGGGAATCAGGTATGAGAATGGGTCCGCTTCATACTTTCAAACAGTGGCAGGCATAATTTTCTTTTAGTTGCTGGCAGTTGATGAAGATTTGAGTACCTCAGTAGCATGTCTGATTTCAGGGGGACTCACCCTGAGCAGATTAATCTCAAGCCATGGAGAGATGTTCAGTTTACAAATAGCTGTGTTGTGTGAGGTTATAGCCATCAGAGATGGGTGGCATTTCTTTCTGGAGCACATTAATGAGCAATTGTATAACCTGCTGTGCTGGCAAAGGCCTTATGTTAGATCTCACGTACTTCAACAGCAGTTTCACGTGACTGCCTGAAGTGGATTAGGCAGCTGAACTCCAGAGGGGAGAACCTTGCTCAGGGACAGTGATATTGTCAACCAGCACAACTGGACTTGAAAGATGATGTTCAGATATGACCAAGGGGTCGAAAGACACCTCTAGCATTATTGCTGTCTTGGCAGTGATGATTTTGGTAATGTCTTCTCATTAAATTATTTAGGAATTGAGACTTGTGAGCTTTGTAATATATATGTGTACCAGATCAGAGTATTTTATTGCTGAATGTGCTTGTTACAGACCTAATACAAGCAGCACTTCAGTGAAATTGAAAGAGACGAAAATAGGTTTTCACTCCTCCCTCTGCCTGCCCACCCACAATTTCTATCTAAGTAAATATGTATGTGAAAGTGTATATGCACATATGTCAGGTCTAAATACTACTTTTTCACACTTAATTAATGATCTATAACTATGGTAACTTTACCTTACTAGCATTCACATTAACCCCTTGTTATTATTTAAGACGGTCTCCATTTCTCAGGAGGAAGTCTATAGCCCTATGAAGTTAATAGCAGTGTTAAGATAAAAGAAAATTTAAGCATAACAGTTTATGCTGTTAATATACCATGGAGTTTCAGGTTTGTTTTCTGTTGACCAGATCTGGATTCAGTTTTCAGGTGACTTCTTAGTTTTTCTGACGTGCTTGGAACACAGATTATTTAGACTGTTATCTGACCCACCAAAATATAAGAACAGGTTAGTATAAAGCTGAAGCAAGCAAGAAAATATGCTAGTTGAATGACATCTGAAAACTTTACCTTTAAAAGTTTCAGACTATAAATTGAAAGTTCACTGATTAATATCTTCGTGTTGTGTTTTAATAGGAAGAGAAAAAAATCAGAGTCACCACTGTTGGTCTAGAACTTGTTTTCCTTTTTGTAAACAGCAACAGTATATAGTGTTTTCTAAAAAAAAAAAACCCAAACAAAAAACCCTATGAAGGCTATGTAAAGACTATAAAATACACATTTAATGGTGAAGAACTATTTTTTCTATTGTAGAGGAAGATGAGATCTAGGAATAGAATGTGAAACTGGCAGCTCACAGGTTTTTCTTGACATGCTGAATTGCAGAAATCTGAGTTTTATTCTTGGCTCAGTTCTCAAAATGGTTGCATTTGAGGTGACAGGGGACTTTTAGTGATAGAGTTTTTTTCTCTTGATCTGAAAAAAACCAAACAGCAGAGCAGTTTCTTTGAAAATTGACAGGACTGTTACCGAGAGCACACTTTTAATTCCTGATTAGTAGAAGTTTTCTGTCCGTCTTAGTTATGAGGGCAGCAGATTTGATATGTACAAAGCAGAAATAGACCTTTCATTGTGTAAGTCTAACACATAAGAAGTCTAACTATAATTTCTGAAGTACCTCATGGTACATGACAGGTTTTGCTTTTGGCAAAATGTGCAATTATTTGAGTTTTTAACTATGCTTATGGAATTAAGTGTGATAAATATGAAATGATATTTGTGGTCCATTGAGCAGAGATCTTTTCAAGTTAAAGTATGCCATTGGAAAAGTAAATGCACTGTCATACCTTTTTAATATCGGTGTCTTTGCTTCTACCTAAATGAATTTATTTCAGAGAATATTCTGGGAGGACAAGGGGATAATCTTCGATTTATCTTCTTCTGAATCAGAATGAATTCTTCAACACATTGATGTTCCAGATGGCTTTCTCTCTTATTCTGGTTTATACTATGCCAAATAGAAAAATGAAAAATAATCTTAGAGTACTTTGAGTTTTAATTTTGAGATAGCCTTACATGAGACACATGTTTCTCAAGTTTTCTTTCACAGTGTTGGCCAATGAGCCATTCATCTTTGAAAAGATACTTCTTTTTGGTGAAATTAGCACTGAAGTTTTATGTCAGACACATCTGTAAAATATAAACTTGTATATTTGCTCTGTTTAGTTTTCACATCATAGAATGATGATACAAGATTTATAAATTAAAAAATTCATGTGTATATTCTATACTTTAAGGGAATTTTTTTTAATTGCTGAATGTACAAAGGCTCTAATGCCAAATTCTTTTCACATGTAATCGTACTTACTAAAATGTAAGTTAAAATTTAGGGTTTTGATTTATTTCTAGTGTTTGCATTATTGTCATTATTGTGTGCCTGTGTATGATCAGTTAAACACATATGCTATGCTAAAGTTCTCCAAAACACTTGTAAGAACTCCTGGCTACGTGTCCATTAATTTTTTTTTTATTGTTTTTAAGAAAAACTTTTACCATTGTGGCATCACATATTATGTGGACCATGGATGTAATTAAGAACTAAGACATCCTCTTTCAGCTTATGATTCTTTTTTACTTCCTTAGCTATCAAAACAGTGACTTAATTGTGTCTTCTTCCAGGAACCAGTTAGTTGAGAATGACGTAATTTTTTTTTACAGTTATGCTTAAGTTTTTTACTAACTCAGGTGTACATTTTAAAAATCCAAGAACTGAAGTTCCACTAATTTTGTAGCAAAGAGATTGCTTTTATTTTCTGGAAAGCTGTATAATGCTATCTGAAATTTAATGGTTTGATTTAACTCTGCCATAAAATTAATAAATTACTCAAGTTTCCTAAGTTGCAAGAAGCAGCACTGATGTGTGAATTTTAGAGTCAGTGAAATTAATTATGATTTACTGTAAAGTAAATCAAAGATACAAACTGTCCTCAAAAAATGCATTAATCTAACAGGGGATAGTATTCCAGACATTCACTAGATCTGCCTCTTCATTAAAAAAGACTTCATGAGAAACTAGAAATTTTTTTAAGGACATGATTCCGCTTGAATATTGGAGGGTGACTGATGGTAGTAAGCAATTGAAAAGTCTTTTTGGTTTCATTTCGACAGTCAATTTTAAACCAAAAGGCAAAAGAAACACAAATTTCAAAAAAATCCAACAACCTTGCAGATACATGTAAGCAGTGCTCAAACACTCTTAGTAGTAATGATTTCATGTTTTCAAAGTTGATTTGTGATTCTTGTCATGATCAAATTATAAAATGGTTTTACTTAATTAGGTTACTTTTTGAATAATGCTAATTTGTCAACTTCTGTTCTGATTTTGTCCTGAAACTTTGCCTGTGTCTCTACAACTGTGTTTTAACTGTGCTAAAACACAAGAATACCTTTCTTTAGTGCAATTAGTTGGTAGAGCTTCAAGAAGGAAACTGGACTGGAAAGCGTAGACAGGAATAGTGGCAAATCAGTTAATGAAATGCTTCAGGATTTTTTGCATAGCAATGGAGTGCATTGACATTTGGACACAATTCTTAGAGTCTGCTGTTGACCCAAGAAAATTTACATTATCAAAGTGGGGAAAAGAAAAATTAAAAAAGGACCACTGCATGATGATGATAAATGTCACGGCGGGGGGGGGGGGGGGGAAATCAAGTTTCCACACTTTTGAGGACAAACATGAGTGAGGCAATCAAAAGGCAAGCAGCTTAGCAGTGTGTACCCTATATCGCTATCACGTGTGCTGGCAGAAAATGAAACTAGCTGCAAGCTCCTGAATACTTAAGTCCAGACAAGCGTATTGACATTAAAGATAGTATTTTTTTCTCTTGTTTACATGTTTATATTGATAAAGGTCCTTATGTAGATTTAAACCAACAAATGTTACTTTGCTGATATTAGTATATTTAGTTTTGGTAACTGCAGCTTTAAACTATTGCACTTTTTCCATGCGTAAACTGTAGTTGTATGTAAAGTTTCCTGATGCAAATACACTGGTAGACCTTTTCTTTCGACTTGGGAACAAATTCTTAGTTTGTGGATAAGCACAAAAATGAACTTAAGTTGTACTAGATTCTTATGTGATATTAGGGACTGAGATGTGAAATAATACATTTAATGTGGTAGTCTGTAGTAATAGACTTATAGCTAGCAACTGTAAATTAATTTATTCATGGTTCTATTCAGCTTTTGATAATTTTTTTTTCATCTTTATGGCTCCACACAAAATTGGACAGCCTGTGCAAGTTATGGAATTAAGAGCTATCAATGGTATGAAATTTAAAAAAAGCAAATGCTGGATTCTGCACCTGGGATGGAGTAATGCCGGGCACAAGTATAACTTGGGAGAGGAGTGGCTGTGGAGCAACCCTGCAGAAAGGGATCTGGGGTGCTGGTTGACAGCAGGCTCAGCATGAGTCAGCAGTGGGCCCTGGCAGCCAAGAGGGCAAACCACGTCCCAGGGTACATCAAACACAGGATAACCAGCTGTTCAAAAGAGGGGATTTTTCTGCTTTATTTAGTGTTGGTGCGGCCTCACCTTGAATACCGTGTGCAGTTCTAGGCCCCACAATTTAAGAAGGTTGTGAAGGTCCTTGAATGTGTCCAGAGGAGCACGACCAAGGTGGTGGAAGGGCTGGAAGGCATGTCCTGTGAGGAGCGGCTAAGGACTTCTGGTTAGTCTAGTTTGGAGAAAAAGAGGCTGAGGGGTGACCCCATTGCTGTCTACAGCTTCCTGAGGAGGGGAAGTGGAGAGGGAGCTGCTGAGCTCTTCTCCCTGGGATCCAGTGACAGGACACCTGGAAATGGCTCAAAGCTGTGCCAGGGGAGGTTCAGACTGGACATTAGGAAACATTTTTTTTACTGAGAGGGTGGTCAAGCACTGGAAGAGGCTTTCTAGAGAGGTGGTTGATGCCCCAAGCCAGTCAGTGTTTAAGAGGCATTTGGACAATGCCCTGCATAACATGCTTTAACTTTTGATCAGCTTTAGTCAGGCAGTTGGACTAGAAGATTGTTAACCCTTCCAACTGAAAATATTCTATTCTAGTCAGAAATAAATATATTTACGTGCAAGACTCGAGATGCATGGTAATTAAATTTCAGAGGACTTTATGCTGGCTTGCAACTGATTCTGTGAATACTTGTAAATATTTGCTCTAGGACTTTCTGAAGTGCGTTAAGTTCAGAGTGTTAATCATGTTATACCCTTCCTCTATAGCTTAACAAACTGAATTATATTAAAACAAAATTACCCCTAATTGTAACACTGCTTTTCCTACATCATAATGTATTCTTATGCCAGCTGCTTTGTCATTTAGCTCTGTGCTTCTTTATTTAGGTTGGTTTGTTAAGTTTTTCAAGAATGTTTAAGAAGACTAATTCAGTGTAAGTTTGCTTTTATTGCTGCAATGTAAAAATATGCTAAAATAGTTTATTATGATGATATATTTCTGTGTAGGAAAAACATAGGATAGTTTTAGCTCATCCTCCGTTAGTTGTGTGCTAGCATGATACTGTCTCTTGCAGAAGAAATTCCGGGTAAATATTTGTGAATGTGTAGTCTGCTACATGTGGATCTTTTTATGTAAGTATCAGTAAAATAGTTCTTTGATTTGTTGAAAAGTAAATAAGCATTGAAAAAGATTAATTGGTTATGTGATCTCAATTCGAGTGATAGCTTCCATTAAAAAAACACTTACTGAAATAGGCAGAGATCACAACAAATTTTGTTTAAGAACAGCACAAAAGGAAAATAAATTCTGCTTATTCATCACTTTTCTGTTTTCAGTCTTCATGGAACTATTGTGTAATAGTAATTTACTGTCAACTTTTTTGTACTAGGCTGTTTCCACGCCTCTAAAGAAAGTGTGTTTTATGTTTAGATTTTTAGCCCTCATATTAACTGTCTTGACAAAATGTATTTTTTCCCTTTAAGATAGATTAGATTAGACCCTAGGGTTCTATCTGTATGGAAACTTATATCAGGTGTGATGATTCTTTTAGATGCTAAACATCTGTTTGAAAAAAAAGTTACTGAGCTAGTACTTTTCCTCTGGAGTGTTATAGTTTTATTTCCACATTTGCAAAGTAAAAAAGGAAGTTTTTTAGAAATTTGTGGTGTTTTTGTTTCTGAATACTTTATTAAATTTTGACCTTTACAAAGTGAGAGTGCAACCTAAAAGTAGCGCAACCAAAGTAAGAGTGCGCCAGTGTCTAGTGGTTATTCCTAATTACAAGATTCTTTATTTGAAATGTAATTAACAGTTTGATGTGGACTGGGAAAGAATGTGCATATTGTCAAACTACATCAACTCTGCATTTCTACTTAAGATGCTGTTCTGCCCCAGTTGGTGGGCTTGGGGGAGGTGATCTTTTAGATAGTCGGTAGCCACACGCAGGAGTCACAACAATGACTCATGAGGGACAGGGAAAATTTTAACACTCCGTTTTCCTTGGCGAATCCCAGGGCAGGAGCCATGACAATAGCTCCTAAATGCTTGAAATATGTTTTATTTGACGTTGACTTGTAACACAAGTGTGGCTAAATTTGGCGTAGCAGATATTTCAAATAAGAAACTTGACACCGTAGCAAAGTATTCCTAACAGCAAGGTAGGAGGAAGAAAAGAGATAAGAGAGAGAATAAAGAGAAAAAAGGAGAGGTAAGTATCACCACCCTTGTATCCAGCGAAGAAGGAGTCTCGGTAGTAGCTGTCTGGATTCCTCAGGCAGTGGGGGCACCTCTGGGGTTCATCTCCACCCCCCACCCCATCCCCCTTTATACCCTCATCCAAGAGCCCTTGCTGCATGCGTTGTGGGGTTTTCTCGAAAGTTCTTGGGGGGCAGGGGGGTGTCGCTGATGCCCCATTATCCCATTTAACTTGTTTACACAAGTGCTGTGGTAAGGGCCCATGGCAAAACTCTGAACCTGTGACAAAATGTCTGAAGTGCAACCGCTAGAAAACTTCCTGGAAACAGTTCACTACCCCACCTCTGCTGGGCATGTCCTCTTTCGGCTGCTTGCAGCTACCTACTTTGTTGTTTGAGACAAAATGGCTGCCAGTCTCTCGCTGTCTCTCGGTCCTTCATAGATGAATGTAATTTAATTTTTATCCTTAAAATATTTATGAATTAATATTCATTCTATTCAATAATAAAGTGGTTTTCTTTTATTGGACTTAAAAATTATTTTTTTAATACTAAAATTTTCTGCATTTATATATCTGACTCGAAACAATATTACTTAATTCCAGAACAGCCTAATCCTGTATCTTCTTATAAGCAGACTGGCATTGTGCTAGAATGCCAGTGCCTCTGCAGAACAGAACTGGTAAATCAGAGTGGAGTCACTAGATTGTATTTGTCTGGAGTACAATCCTCACATTGTGTGGAAGCTTTCAGAAAATCTTAAAATGCGGATGTATTCATAACATAATTCATAACATCACTTGCATTCTTCAGTAGTTACTCTGTTGTATAGGATACTTCCTAAAACTGTACTGCTGAGTCATTTTTGGGAGCACTTAAATGAAAATGCTCGTATATGACAAGAGCTGGTATGAAGAGTGGGAATATACCACTTTTGTATTAAGTAGACAGGTTTATCTTCTGCTTTTTCCCAGTTACAATTACAGAAAGAACATACCCCTTCCAGGTTCTGGGAAGGAGGATGCATGGTTCTCATGCAAGGTTTTAGGAAGAGGTTAAAGAATTTCATGGAAGACTCTGCACTGTGAGGTCTGAGTATGTGGTTAAATTTGGTTTTTCCTTTACTCTGCATCTCACTGATATCTTTTCTAAGGAGGGATGCAGCTACAACATATTTCTTTTCTCAGTCATTGCTAACAAACCTCTCATTCATAAATGTTGCTGAACATGTGCTGCAGGGCTTACTGCTGCTTTGTTTGCCCCCCTTCTTTACCCTCAATGTCTGTGGGATACCATTAGTGGCTCTTAATTTTCTCCTCAGGTGGTAGGTGTAAGATGCTGCTAGTAAGGATTTTCATGCAGTTGTTGTACATAAAGTAGGGTGATGGGGTGCTTTATGACTTGAAAGAAGAGATAAGATATTGAGGGAAGGATTAGGGGGTGTTGGGGGCGTGTGTTTTGGGAATAGAGCTTCAGCTGGGAAGATGATCTTCTAGTAGATGCTACAGTTCTCCTGATGTGAGAGTTGAGGAAACCTAGTGGAAGTTATCAAAGAAGATCAATTTGCAGATATGTACATCTTCCTTTTCAACTACTTAATTGGTGCTTAAATAAAAAAAAAAATTCACCATTTTTTAAATCTGTGTATTCTGTTGTTCAAAGTAGAAAGCCTAATATTCCATATATGTGTATGTTCAGGAAATAAAACATCTAAACTTTGTGAAAAGAAACTCCTGGAGAGTTTAGCACTTCAAACTATCCACAGCATGTAGTGTCAACTTTTTAAGAAAATGCTTCACTTAACTTTTTATAGGGAGTGGGAAGAAGGCAGGTCTCTAACACTGTTGAAAGCACCTTAAATTTCATATTTCCTTTTTCTTAGGTTGGCTGAAGACTTTTGATGATTACTTCAGAGATCAGACACAGCATATCTTAAATAATATGGTTATAAAACTGCAGGAAGACAACCGAAGAAAATTTATGTGGTCTGAGATTTCTTACTTTTCAAAATGGTGGGATGGAATAGATAGCCAAAAAAAGGATGCCGTTAAAAGGTTTGAACACTGACCTATTTATTTTCTTCCATGTGGCATGTTCTGAGACTTTGTGTATTTGGCTACACTGTAAACTTGAGATTTCACTTGCTTCTATGCAGAATTGCTAAAATAATCGACTACTCAAGTCCTGATTTTCTGGGCTTGGTTCATTTTTTTTCCAGTTGCAAAATAAAAATCCGCTTAGAGGAGTGAAGCTGAATTACTGAGTTGCTGAAAAAATTGATTAAAAGTTTCAGTGTACTACAATGAAGATGTCATTCAAATTGTAATAGAGTTGTGATTATAAGCTTTATTTGAAGTCACATTGAAGTATTGACAATGGAATAAAAATAATCTTTCATATTAGCTATTTATATGTGGTAATTTTTTCTTCAGTTATAACACAATTATGAAATGAATTTTTTTGTTTTTAAATATGTGTATTTTTTATAAACATGCAGCTGCTTAAACGGTAAAGTAGTACATAATCTACACCCTTGCTCTTAGTTCTTTTTAAAATTATAAGTCAAAATGTAATGCAGGAGTAAAAGGATTCCCTAGATATTGAGACAAGAAAGCATGGTGCTTGGATAAACTTGAAGTGAGGTTCTAGCTTGGAGTTTTCAAAAAGTTTTTGTTCGTTTTGGTTTGGTTTTTTACTTAGCTTTAAGACAGGGTCCAGCAGTTTTTAGCTCATCTCTGTGAAGCCCTCCTTCTCATGTCCCCCTTCAAGATGCATGGGTTGCAGTATACGTTAAGGCTATGAGGCCCTCACAGCTGCAAAGGTTAGGTAATGCTGGAAATCTTGGGAATGACATAGAAAATCATCTATTTAAAAATTTATGTTCAGTGCATGAGTATTATAGCACAGCTGTTGATTTTTGATATTAAAAAGATCCCTTGGAACACAATAAACTGTAAATGATAGTCACTAGGGAACTGGATCCTTTCTTCAGGGGAATCAGGTATTATTTAAACTGGTGTAAGACTTAGAGAAGCTGCACTGGAGATTATTTTTGCTGTATGTTTTTCATTGCTCTTGTGAGCATTATCTATAATGTGACTAAGTTTTGATAAACTTAACTACATTTCTTTCTTGAATTCATTAAACTGTTATATGCTAGTGTACAGTGTAAGTGCTGAAATTACATTATTTAACTGTAGGGACCACCTGATGCTGGAAGCATGATCATTATATTCACTGATATGTTAATAGAGAGATTGGACCATCCTGTGATCTGTTTCAAGAAGGCATTTTAATGAGTGAGATAGTCTGAAGCCATTATAGATACAATAAACTTCAAAGCTCTATCACCCCTCTAAAACAACAAAAGCAATGGTAGATCAAAGACAGGGAGGTATTAGTAGTGCTTGAAATGTGCAATGTCTAGGCATCTCACTCAGCTGGCCTTCAGTATTGTGGAACACACACTTTTATTTTTGTAATCCATGCAGGAACTACGCTTCTCCCCGATTTAAAAAAAAAATCAAGTATTATGGCACATGCAGTAGAGTTGGTAGTTTTCATTGCACAGAGGCATTAAAAATTTCACTGTTCATCTATTCATTCTTTCCCTGTTTGATTAAAGAAACGTAGTCCAGTGATGGAAGCAGCACAAGGAATTTAGCTTTTGGTATCGTGTCCCTGGCAAACACTTATTGGGTATTCAGAAATTGATTTTTAAGAGTGTATTTTCATATACAAGATTCTGAACACAGTTTATGTATTTTTCAGGTTAATAAAAGACGGACAATTTGAAATAGTAACAGGAGGATGGGTCATGCCTGATGAAGCCTCTCCTCATTATTTTGCTTTAATTGACCAACTGATAGAAGGACATCAATGGCTAGAAAAGAACCTTGGTATGTAGCTTGATCTAAAATTCAACTGTGTTAATACAGGAAGTCAATTAGAAAATACTGTTGGTTTTGTATTTCTGAGGTGCTTAGAAGGGTCTCTTTACTCTGCTTTCCTGAAACATTAAATCAGCCACTTACTGGACGCTATAGGATTGAGTCTAGTATTTGAAATTACTGTTTGCAGATAGAAGTTCCTGGATGAAGTGTATTTAAACAATTTTATGTCATAACATTTTGTCTTGATCAATGAAAGATGTGTATAGTATATTAGCATAACAAAATGTAACACTAGATCATGCTGAATTGTAGATCATGTGTCTCTGGTATCACAGTTTCCTATTGCTATTTCTGTCTTTTGAAAATCATGACAAAGGCCTTAAAATGACTTAAAAATTGATATTCCTGTCGTGTTTGGATCTATTCTGTAGGCTGTGTATTCATTAGGTTCTCTTGTGTAAGTCTTTCAAAAAAGTAAATATGAAATTTAGTAGTAGTTGTTGTAGCAGCAGTAGTAGTAGTAATAAAACTTAAATGCATTGTAATGTTAGAATTGTTCATATTTCACAAAAAAAAGAAAAGGCTGACTCATCCACTTTTGAAACTTTGAGGAATTATTGACTGCAGTAATATTGGCTGAACTGTTTTGGTGGCTTTGGGAGGATTTTTTTGTTTAGCTCTGTAAGCAGAGATAATGCTCTATAAGTAGAGATAACCCTTTTTACATAGAAAATATTTCTACAGTGCTTTTAATATCAAGTTAACATTACTTCATCTAATTAACTGAAATTATTTTGAAAAGCTGTTTCACCATGTTTTTCTTAG
Source organism: Haliaeetus leucocephalus (assembly GCF_000737465.1). Lineage (NCBI taxonomy): Eukaryota > Metazoa > Chordata > Aves > Accipitriformes > Accipitridae > Haliaeetus > Haliaeetus leucocephalus. Next base: position 423,283 of record NW_010972603.1, read on the forward strand.
ATTGCAATTTCCATAAACACAGCTTGACACAATTAAGCGATAGGGGGAGGGAAAGCCTAATAAAAGGGTAATGCATTCCCTGCTGGTTTTTTGGTAAGACAGTAAAAATGTGCCTAAGGAATCACGTTGAAGATTCAGTTAAACAAGAGTTAGATACAGCTTCTTTATTTGCTAGTATGAAGTTCAGTGAAAAGACAGTATTAATCAACATGATTCTAATGATTGCCAACCAAATAAATAAAGTTAGTTCCAAAGCCAACAAAGGTTAACATTATTTAAATTACAGTGAAAATTCAACAAGCTACAGCATCAATCCATCTCCAACTGTTTATTTTCTTTCAGCTTTCCTTTCCAATTATAATGTCTGTAAACTACTTAAAGTGAAAAAAGAATGTTTCATTATAATTCTATGTAAAGATGTTTGACACACAATTGAGATAGTGTAACAATGTAGAATACCAATCTCAGTTTTTTTATGTAGTTGGAATGCCTTGTTTCCAAGACATTTGATTTTTTTTTGTGTCTGTTAATTGTTTATCTGTTTAATTCTAGCTTGTTAATTCCAGGGCGTGTTCTGCAGGAGGCTTAATACTCAGCTATATATATATATATATCTTCTTGGAAATTTTATCTTTAGTGCTCTGATTTAAATTATATTGGTGTAGCTTTCTTTGAGTGAAAAGTAAAACTTTCTTCCCTTTTTACTTTTTTCTTTTGTCAACAGGAGTAAAACCAAAGTCTGGTTGGGCAATTGATCCTTTTGGGCATTCACCAACAATGGCCTACCTTCTGAAACGCACAGGATTTTCCAATATGCTTATACAAAGAGTTCATTACTCAGTTAAAAAACATTTTGCAATGCAGAAGACACTGGAATTTTTTTGGAGACAGAACTGGGGTATGTTTTTTTTTCCTTTATGTCAATTTGTTTTGTTAATTTACACAGGTAAAATATGGAGAGAACTTGAATAAATACTGTGGAAATCTTTACAGAACAGGTTAATTAGAGAAGTCTAGACTTGAAAATGTTAGGTTTGCAGTTCTGTTAAATAAAAGTCATCTAGGTTAAGTTTTGGGGATTTTTTTTTTTTCAGTAACAGAGAATGTGAGTACCTGTGTCTTAGGAAAGGGGTTAAATATAAAAACTGTATTATTGATATTTTAGCTCTGATCTTCCTGTTTCTTCACTTTCATTTGTGCTTTTACTTTCCCTTCTCCTGCATTCCTTGCAAGTATATATATAAAAAGTAAATGGGGTAGAGTATTCTTTTTCCTTTTCTCATTTCTTTGTTTTCTTCTTCCCACTCCTACTATGTGGAAATAAAGTGGAGGAGGAGGAACATTTCTCTTGGAGAGAAAAAAAAATAAAAAATGCCAAAAGTGAATATTTAAAGATGGAGAGGTCTGTCTTGTTTATATTCTTACTAAGGGAAAAACTTTCAAGCAACCAGTTTTCGTCAGCTGCTGTGACAAATTAGTGTCATTAGGTACAGTAGTTTTCTGTGGACTTGAAATTTGCAGGTTATCGTTAGTCAGAGAAATAAATTAAAAACATTTCACCATTTTAATTTGCAATGAAATTCTCATCAAAAACCTTACTCTTAGAATAAATATAATTGCTTTTTGATATTGTTTATACAATATAGCGTATGAAAATTTTCTTCAGTAATGTAGTGATTATACTTTAGCAAACTGATGTAAATGAATGTACTTTTCTATATGAATATTTCATTTTGCTTTGTACTGTACCAGCATTACAATAAGGTCTATGATGAAAATAGGTAGTTAAGGTTTTGGTCTTTCTGTTTTTTAAAGTAAGCTAATATGTCAGTACTTTATCAATACGGGGTCAAACAAACATATGTAGTACTTACTGTTGAAAGGTGGTGGTGATTTTGAAGCTTTTTAGTTTCTCTGTGTTTTTACTTGGAAATTGTAGGAAGGAGAGTATTCAGAGTAAGCAATCTGCTGCACAAGTAAACGACTTTAGGAAAACAAACCACTGTGCAAGAATTTGTCAGATACTGACACTTAAGAGATTTTTCTTTGAATGCTGGTGTATACCACTCAGTGTACAGAATCATTAATTGGCAGGCCTTTTTCCATAATGGTTGCATACATAAATCACATGTATGATATGGTCTAGTGTTTGAGCTTCAAAAGCAGGCTTTTCAAAACAGATTACATATGAAAGATCACTGCATGCTCAGCTGGCATAATATGTAGATGTGGTACCTGCGATAAAGAGAACTCTGGTAGCTGAAAAGTAAATGCATGTATTTATGGAATATTATCTCTATAGTAATAAGTAAGTAGTATTAAAATAGGAGGTTTTAAACAAAAGGTCTGGTTTGGAACTGTGAAGACTTATGCTGTGTTAAGGTTCTGGAGAGTATTTTCATATGTATTGTTGACATACTTAGGAGCCAGGTTTGTGGCACATCTATAACATTCATCACTTTTTTTCAACATAAAATTACTTTAAGTTGTTAGTGCTGGAAATATGCAATCAGCATTTAGGGGTTTTACCAGATGACTAAACTTATGGTTCTCGTAAGTTCTATGAGAACTTCAGGTTCTCTTTAAAGTTAAATTTTGAAACACTTGACAAGGTGTGTGTAGATCTCTGCTCATGGTGGGTTAAACTTTAGGGAATGGACTGACTAGATGGAAAAGCTAGGATTGCAAAGATAGTCTCAGAAGGGCATAGAATTCCATGTACAAGCACACAGAATCTATCTACAAGTACGCAGAATCATGCTGTTAATGTATTGAAGTTGTGTGTTAAAGAAATTAAGATATCGCTAAAGCCAACCAATTCAAATGTTGTGCTAATGAGGTAATGACAGCAGGGTGGTTCATTTGTTTTTGGGTTTTTTGGGGGGGGGGGTTGGTTTTTGGTTTTGATTCACTCAAAGTATAACAATGTGGTTTGTTCACCTCTAAAATTCTGGAAATAATGAGATTCATATGGGTAAAAAAAAACCCTAACATTTTGTTCCTGTCTTTCCCAATCAGCTGGTGCTTAATTGGAACATTCCAATCTTGGTTGAACCTCTCTTTTTTAGCCTCTTTCTTTATATGTAAGGTACATACAAAGGTAAACTCCAGTTATGGCTATTCAAAGCAAGGAATTGTCTTGATCTGATTTTTTAATACAATTCTTGGATTAAGAACATGGAACTGGTTTAGTTTTGGCAAATCTGAGAGCGTTTATTTTAAAGGTGTGCTCTGTGTATTTAATTCCAGATCTGGGATCCAGTACAGATATCCTTTGTCATATGATGCCTTTCTATAGCTATGATGTTCCTCATACTTGTGGTCCAGATCCAAAAATCTGCTGCCAGTTTGATTTCAAACGTCTTCCTGGAGGAAGAGTAAGCTGTCCATGGAGAGTTCCACCAGAAGCCATTCATGCTGGAAATGTTCAACACAGGTACAGTTTTTACATATTCTGCAAGGGAATAACTTTAAAAAAAAAAAAAATTATGCTGGTCAAAGATGATATCTAACATAGGTTGGTGAATTTATATAGTTCTTAAAATACAGTTGTTTTAGGAAAATAATACCTATTACTTAACCCAGTGTTTGCTTATAAGTTCAGAACTTGATTTACAGTGAAATTTGAAGATAGGTTATAATTAAGGAAGATGCATTAATTTTTTTTTCTTTTTAATTCATGATACATGAGTCTAACTATTACTATCTCTGAATGCTAAGCAGAATGTAGTAATCTGGTTATAGTCATGTTACTGGTTTACTGTAATTTTTGTGAATTTTATGAATATATAGTGATCTGTCTCCTGCCAGTGGAAGACTTCAGGGACAGCATGGTGTAGTATGCTGTAACTGCAAATGGCGAGATATTTTCCGTGGCATATCCTTGCAAAACGTGGCAATCTGTGGCCTAGGTTTCCTGAAGTGGACACTTTAAGTGATTCTGAGTCCTATGTCTTTACATGTCCGGGGAGGGGGGGAAATCATATTAACCTCAATTCTATTTTTCAAATAGAAACACTGAGTTGGTTTGCCATGGGTAAAAATCAAGTTTACAGTTTTACAAAACTACTTTTCAATTTTGGGAATGTCCTGGTTTCAGCTGGGATAGAGTTAAGTGTCTTCCTAGTAGCTGGTACAGTGCTATGTTTTGAGTTCAGTATGTGAAGAATGTTGATAACACTGATGTTTTCAGTTGTTGCTCAGTAGTGTTTAGACTATAGTCAAGGATTTTTCAGCTTCTCATGCCCAGCCAGCCCCCAGTGGGGGCGGGGAATCGCCGCTCGGGGACTAGCTGGGTGTTGGTCGGCGGGTGGCAAGCAATTGCCCTGCGCATCATTTGTACATGCCAATCCTTTTATTATTGCTGTTGTCATTTATTAGTGTTATCATTATTAGCTTCTTCTTTTCTGTTCTATTAAACCGTTCTTATCTCAACCCATGAGTTTCACTTCTTTTTCCTGATTTTCTCCCCCATCCCACTGGATGTGGGGGGGAGTGAGTGAGCGTCTGCGTGGTGTTTAGTTGCTGGCTGGGGTTAAACCACGACAGGGAAGAAGGGGGGGAGGAGAAAAAAAAGGGAAGATAGACCTACTAAAATGTTTTCCAGAAAAAGGTTGTATTGTATGGTCCTGTTACTATCTTCAGGCCTTCAAACCATCCCCAAGTTCAAGAGATAGAAATTTAGGTAGGTGTTTACAATTGTTGCAAATTGCTGAGTATAACAAATATATTAAGGATAGCAGGGTGCCTTTTTGGTTCTAGTCTTCATGCTGAAGTTTTGAAGTGATGATGTGATGGTGATGCATTGGTTGTCTACATGTCAAGTCTGCATGTCCTTTTTCTGAGTATGAATTTTGCCAAGCATCGTGAAAACTTCACTTTGTCAGTAAAATTAAATTACAAAATTTTAGCAAAGATAAAACTAAACCAAAACAGAATACGTCACAATTGTCATATTTTAAGTTAGAAATTGGAATGATGCTAGGAGAGTCATTTCCTTGAAAAGTGGAAAAATGAAAGCTGAAGGTGACAGAAGAACAGTAGAGTTAGCTAATAGAAGAATAATTATGACACACTCAGTGCTGATCAAATGTGAAAGAAAGCTCATGTGTCTTTAAATCAAAGTTGTAAAAAGAAAAATCTTGAATATGTATCCCAATTAGCTGAGACAAATATTTGTAGAAGAGTAAGAGCTTGTTTAACAAATACCTGGAACATATAGGCTATAAATATAATGTAAAGGGCCTGCTCAGAATGCTTTTTAAGGTTTTTGTTTTTTAATTGGATCTGAATTTATCCCTGCACTTTCAAGATGCAGCCTTTGCATAATGATCTAAATTAGACCTTGTCAAAGAAACGGTTCTTTCACCATGTCATATGAAATCAAAGAATAAAGAAATGGGGCAGGTATGTAGTGAATGTATGATCAAGTTGAAGAGATCATCATCTCAATATGGTCTCTGCAATTAAATCTTTTGCATCAGTTTTTGGTAGATAAAAACAGTTTTCATGTCTAACAGAGTTGAAACAGCAGTATGGTAGGTAATACTATGGGAAAAGTAAAACTAACACAGGGTCTTTGAGTTGGGGGCCTGGATTATTTACATTTGGAACACCAGAAAGAACAGAGGAACCATACTTTGAGAGTGTAGTTTGAAATAAATCCACTAAAACGTAGGAAGTACTGTTTTGCTGGAGAATGCTAAAAACACTACTCATGTTTTATGACAAAGAAGAGGTTGGGATATAGTAGGCAACCAAAAACTTCTGTGATCTGACCTCTGTTACAACACAAGTTTTACAGTCGTTATGATGAGAAGTATGAGATCCAGAAGTAATTGGAAAACTTATCTTTATGTCATAAGCTTTCCAGGGTTAAAGGTTTGTGGCACACTAATTAATCTGTCTCTCATCTCTGCTTGCTTTGTTTTTTAAGGCTGGAAAAATACAGGAAATCTACACTACATGGATGTGAAAAAAAGTATTTGATACACACTTGATTGATTTAGAGACAAGGTTTAGATCACTGATTTTTCCTCAATGCTAAAGCTGCAACAAAACAAATTGAACATAGATCTTGAATACTCAGCTGGGACAGTTGCTTTTGATTTCAATACTATTTTGGCCATACATATATACTGAAGAGATATTTAATTGAAAACTTAAGATGAGTAGCTGTTGGATTTATCATTACCTTGCCACTTTAGTTGGGATTTGGTAGGAAAGAATGAAACAGCAGCCTAATTGAAAGCCTGTACTTGTTTAATTACACTTCATGACCACTTAGGTTAAAGGTTGCTGTTGCACTTGCCCTGTTTTGCAATGTCATTCTTGTCCATATGTTTGGATACTGAAGTTCTAGCTTTTCGCACTAGCAAGAAAAACCAGCTGGTTTGTTTGTTATTTTTTTTTTCCTTGAATGGGAATAAGTTGTTTTGTTAAGAGGAAGCATAGAATCATAGAACCATTTAGGTTGGTAAAGACCTTCAGGATCATCGAGTCCAACCATCAACCATGCCCACTAAACCATGTCCTGAAGTGCCGTGTCTATGCATTTTTTTAATACCTCCAGGGATGGTGACTCAACCACTTCCCTGGGCAGCCTATTCCAATGTTTGACAATCCTCTCAGTAAAGAAATTTTTCCTAATATCTAACCTAAATCTCGCTTGCCTCAACTTGAGGCCATTTCCTCTTGTCCTATCTCCAGCCACCTGACAGAAGAGACCAACACTCACCTCACTACAACCCCCTTTCAGGTAGCTGTAGAGAGCTATAAGGTCTCCCCTCAGCCTCCTTTTCTCCAGACTAAACAACCCCAGTTCCCTCAGCTGCTCCTCATAAAACTTGTGCTCCAGGCCCCTCACCAACTTGGTTGCCCTTCTCTGAACACGCTCCAGCACCTCAATGTCTTTCCTGTAGTGAGGGGCCCAAAACTGAACACAGTACTCGAGGTGTGGCCTCACCAGTGCCGAGTACAGGGGAACAACCACCTCCCTGCTCCTGCTGGCCACACTGTTTCTGATGGAGGCCAGGATGCCGTTGGCCTTCTTGGCCACCTGGGCAAACTGCTGGCTCATATTCAGCTGGCTGTCAACCAGCACCCCCAGGTCTTTCTCTGCCGGGCAGCTTTCCAGCCACTCTTCCCCAAGCCTGTAGCGCTGCATGGGGTTGTTGTGACCCAAGTGCAGGACCTGACACTTGGCCTTGTTGAACTTCACACGATTGGCCTCAGCCCGTTGATCCAGCCTGTCCTGATCCCTCTGTTGAGCCTTCCTACCCTCCAGCAGATCGACCCTCCCTCCCAGCTTGGTGTCATCTGCAAACTTGCTGAGGGTGCACTCCATCCCCTCATCCAAATCATCAATAAAGATACTAAACAGAACAGGGCCCAACACCGAGCCCTGGGGA
>NW_010972603.1:430701-430918 GCF_000737465.1 Haliaeetus leucocephalus
CTCCTTGGGATTCTTTTTACTGTTAACATATTTGTAAAAACATTTTTTGTTGTCCCTTACGCTAGTTGCCAGATTTAGTTCTAGCTGAGCTTTTGCCTTTCTAATTTTCCCTCTGTATGGTCTAACAAGATCCGTGTACTCCTCCCAAGCTGCCCGCCCTTTCCTCCAGAGGTGATAAACTCTTCCTTTTTCCTTGAGTCCTAGCAAAAGCTCCCCA
>NW_010972603.1:430928-543258 GCF_000737465.1 Haliaeetus leucocephalus
AGCATAGCTTGTTTTGTGTATGTCTCTCTCTCCCATGAATGGAAGTAGGAAAGAATCGGTACTGCAAGGTATGCGCTTCAGAGTAGGAGTAGAAAAAGGACTTTCCATTTCACTCCCTACTGTTCAAAAGTCCAATTTTACCCTTCAGCTTTTTTCTCTTTATTGTTGATCATATTGCACAACGTGCAACTGGTGTTCAGAATTACATTGCTGATGTGGCATTGGTTGTTAATGTTTGTGATTGCCAACCCCAAGAATCTGAGATCACGCTCTTAGGAAGTACTCATACTGTCTGCATAGCTATCTCTTCCACAAAATTACCTGAATAGAAAATTGCCAATCCACCACATGGTTTTGTTTTCTAGTTTCGATAATTGAGCAAAGAGTGAGTCTGTAATGTTTCGTGTGCTGTATGGGCTGAAGTAGTAGGGAGTGTGAAGCCATGACCACTGTCAAACCTGTCACACAGGACTTGCTATAGCTGCTGCAAAATTTCTTGTGATTCCCACAGACTCCGGGTGGCGACTGCTCCTCCTGCTTTGATGTAGGAAGGGGCAAAACTAGCCACATTAATTGTTTTGATATGTTTTAGCCAAATACTTGGAATTTTTGTGGCAAAAGAACACACTTGTGATACGAAGGGGTTTTTTTCATTTGTGAAGCGTCTTAAGCATTCAGTAATAATCTGAAAGGTTCCAAAAGAAAGGTGAAAAATATTGTTGGTGCTGTTACTCACAATGTTGATATACTTCAGTGTTGCCAACGAAGAACGCAGTTAGGGTTGCTCTGAATACTGAGAACTACATAATGCATCTTGTGTACAATTCCAAGAACTTTTGATTGTATAAACCAAATTTTTTGGGTTTTTTTAAGCCATTAAAATGAAATTGCTGCTGGTACGCTATATCCATAATTGCAGCGGTAGAAAAAGTTTTTCATGACTGATCTCTTGGTTTTCAAATTTTCATTCAGGTAGGCAGGATAAACATGTATCAAAATGTATCTAATACTGTCTTGCTGGGGAACCAGAGGAGGGAAGCATTGGTGAGACTCAGTGTAATTTTTTTTTTTTTTTTTCTCCAGAAGTATTTTTCATCTTCAGCAAATTCTGTCTGGGGCTTTCTGCTGACTCTTTCTCACTCCTATATGAAATAGTGATTTAGAAAGTTATGTGAGAGAAACTAGAGGATATACCTGACTTGAGACATCTAATTTTTCTTTGGTGTTTTTGCAATTGAAACTGGTTTGCAGTAGAGGAAGATCCTGCTGCCCCCTTAAAAACACCTAATAATCCTACAGTTATGAGTACTTTGAAGAGAGGGAGAACAGTAACACTGATGAATTTTGCAGTAGATTTGAAAAGAAACTAAAGGAGGACTTTGAAGAGAGATGTCACAGCCAAATATCCTGTTAACTGTAACTTTTCCTGAAGTCCTGTATTTTTCAAGAGGTTCTAAAATAAAGTATGTTTCCAACTGTAGGCTGCATGTGGAAAATTTGAGTTAGGCTGACTTTTTAGAAGGTAGAATTACAAAGTCTTGTGTTGTGCCAATTGTTCTGTTAGGAGAGGAAGTCTATGTTTAAAACGGCAACATGTTGAAAGTCATGGAAAATACTGATTCAAGCATAAATACTTGGTTATCTGAACCATAAATCAAGCTATAGACAGGGGCCAGGGGACGAAGCCACTAGTTAGGTCTATTCTAGTCTCAGCAGAACTATGTAGATTCTTAACTGAAGATGTTGTGCCCCCTTTCTCCCTCCAGAATACAGTCAGATCTTGTGTTTACTCAATACTTTTATAATCTGATAGACAAATAAACTCTGACTTGCTGGTCAAAGAAATACGGGTTTCAAATATATTGGACTAGATTCAATTCTCACATAAATGTTGATATAACAAATCTTCAAGAGTATGAGATGAAAATTGGTTAAACCACCTATTAAAAAGACTTGTAGAAACAAAAAGCTCACTGGAATCGCTTTTTTTCTGCTATTTTCTCTTTAAAACTTTGTCATTTGTACTCCTGTTTTCTTAAATATGTTACTATAGTTTATACTCCCTACTAACATTATTTTCATGACTTCAGTTGGAGAGGAACAGCATCTGAAGATTTTGATAAGTGATGGGGAGGGGTGTGGAGTGGAGAGAATGGACCCTTTCAGTAACCCAGACATCAGACTTGTAACTTGTAATACATTGCAGCTTAATGAACTGATACTTTACCCACCAAAGAGTTAGTAGGTGCCAAAGGATAATCTTAGTTCCTTTTTTCTGTATATGTGAGTGTGGGTGTTTTGTTGGTTATTTTTAAAGGCCAAAAGCAAAAAAGCAGTGGGTTTAATTTTTCAGGGCATGTGTTTAAAGCTTAAGAGGGCTGGCTCTAAGACAAGTAAGAAACTGGCTGAAGGTGGAACAGTGATTGTTAGTAGTGAACTTCCTCCAGAATGTGTGTGGTTTTTTGTTTTGGTTTGGTTTTTTTGCGAGGCTGGAATTCCTCAAAGATTAATATATGGGCAGTTTTTCTGTCAAGGACATGAAGATATGAAGCAAAGTATCCAAGGGAATTACCAGAGGGGATGAGAAGAGCTTGCTTATTATTGTAAATAAGGGCTGGAGAGGATTAGGATTGTTATCTAAACATAAAGCAGGTAAACATAATTTAAACTGAAGGTTAGTTTTGGCAGAGGAACAAATTGATGCAGGCTGGCCTATTGTTTGAGATGGAGCTTGATAAGCTTATTGGAGGATTTAATTAGCATAGTGTTTGCAACAATAGTAGGTTGAATGTAGTGTCCTAGTGGTGGGAATTGCATCCAGCTTTTTGTTACAAAATGAGACAGCAGAGTTTTGTATGTCTTGTTTAGGGTCACCCTAATGCACAACTTGATATCTAAGAATTTTTTTGTCAAATGCTGACTTTTATTCTTCTGTTTTCTACATTGCTTTTCCCACCTCCCCCTGCCCCCCCTCAAGGGCTTGGATGATTTTAGATCAATACAGAAAGAAGTCAAAGCTTTTCCGTACTAAAGTTCTGTTGGCTCCACTAGGGGATGATTTCCGCTATGCTGAGAGCTCAGAATGGGATCAACAGTACCAGAATTATCAGAAGCTGTTTGACTATATGAATTCTCATCCTGAGTGGCATGTTAAGGTAAATACAACACTTTTTCTGGTTTGTGGAGAAAACAGTATTGCTCAGTATTTTGAGATTCTTCATGGAAAAAAGTTGTGGTTTGTTTCTGTTTTTTTTTTATTTAAACTGTGGAGTTTTGTATATTGTTTAACAGCAGATTGGTTTATCTTGGCAGATTACATTTTTTTAAACTTTACCACCTCCTCTCCCTCCAAACCAGAAACTTTGCTATTAATAATATCTGCTTGAAAATTATAAATAGTATCCAAAATAGATCATTTTAGAGAACAGCTCTTAGGTTTGCTTGTATTCTTAGTACTCTTTTTTTCACAGGCTTCAGGCATTGTTATTTCAGGCTCGCAGGCTTTGTTGTTTAAAATATGGTATTTTCATATTAGAAGTTCAAGCAAATTTTGTTGCTTTGCTTGGGTCCTCTTGGTTTTATATACCAAAACAAACACAAAAAATCCTAAGAGGCGTCATTGCTGGCACATATTGTTGAATACAATAAAATCTAAGAGATGGACCTGGCTACAAAAGGAGTGAATACACTAACACAATTATCAGATGGGATATCGCTTTAAATCATTAATTATGTTTGAGTGTTAATATACATGTTGATACATTCTAATGTTTAAGCTGAGTACTTCAGACACTTCTTGTACTGTAGATGTTCTCTGTACTCAGACAAGTTTTCATCATCTTTCAGCATGGGAATAAGAAATAGGGGACCACAAACTTGTTTTTTCTTGGGTATCTCATGAGAGAGCACTATTGCTGCTTTCACATTTAGACTTTTTAAACCTGGTCTGGTCTCTTTCATATGTTTTTTTGTGTGTGCATCTTTTTTCCCCCTCACCTTTTCTGAGACCTCCCCCCTGTTCTTCTAACTGCAGATTTGAGTACTGCCTATAGTGTGTTAGTTCCTCCTGCTGACTTCTGGACTTGTGTTCTGCATAAGAAAGATGATCTCTAGGAATCACAGCTTGTTTGAGAGCTGGATTTTGCATGTTTCTTATGGGATGTGGGTGACATGATGTATGTGAATGCCTGCTGTGTCTTAGTGGGGGGAGACAGACCTGCAGAATACTCTTTTACATCTTTTTAATCTACAGCCCATCTTTTAAATCTAAAGCTTGCTGCTATCACCAGCTTTACTCCCCTCAAAAAGGGATATAGTGTACAGGTAGTTACTCTTTGGTTACTAACAGCAGCATACTTTCTATAGTCTCCATTCCTACTAACCTGCGCCGGATGATTTCTGCTCTGGGACAAAACCTGAAGGTTCTAATTCGGAGGTCATTCTTCAAGGACCACTCCTGTCCTGAGGCATCTGTAAGTTCCTTATCTGAAAGGTTCTGCTCAGCCCATTGTCAAGGACTCTAGAAGTCTAATTCGTTAGCCCTGGCTTGCCCACCTGGATTAAAGCCTTGGGAATCACACTAGCCCTTGGGGCCCTTGTAGAAGTATCCAACCCTTTTTCTGCTTCTTAATACCCAGATAAAAAGATATGCCATCCTCTCATTCAGCTACTTTGTGCCTAGGGTTCTTTGCTCAGCTGGAGCACTGTTGACACTGGAGTGTGTCTCCTTTTCATTTTAGTTAGTTGGGTTTTTTTCTTTCTCCTTCTGTTTTTTAGGCTTTGTTTTGTTTTTCTTGTTTGTTTTGGGGGGATATGTGTGTGGTTTTTTTTGTTTCTGGTTTTTTTTTTTTTTAAACTGATGTCATTTATCCTTGGAAATATGAGCTTAGGTGAAGAACTTTAGCACTCTGCTGCACTTTCCACAGTGGACTGTAACTCCACAGGCAAGTAGGGGGTCATGCGCAGCTTCCTAAGAACCTAGATTATATAAAGAAAGAGTTCACATTTCTTCCTTAAGTGCTGAGATGCCTAGGATATTACTACTTACACAAGGGACTGCCTACTCTGCCTTTCTGATCTTATGAGAGATTTACCCTTTCAGATAAATTTGAGATGTTTTTCTGGTGGTGTCTATTAGCATTGAGATTCTCATGCCAGCAACTGTTCTACGGTCCTAAAAGTATGTGGTAGATTACTGTAAAAGATATCTGTTTTGCACTCAGGGAGTTTAACTTCCCATTTGGAGATTGCCTTTACATCTATTATGCATAAATTAAGCTGAGACTTTTTTTATGCCAGAGAAGAGTCTACCAGCTTATTTCACTGTTTCCACTTACCTGACATTAGAATGAGTTTTCTTCAACTTTGCTGGTTCCTCTGGTGACATTTTCTTCCTCTGATGTAACCCAGCATACAGAAGGGAGGTCATCTATACCTGATTTCTCTTGGTCCACTGTTGTTTTGGTTTTTTTTCTTCTGAATTCTGTCTTGTAGGTGTCTGTGATAGTGAGGGAAAAGGCCAAGTATCCTAGAAGTGCCTGGTAAGGCAGGGATCACTAATATTGGGATTTCTGTGGCAATATGTCTCTTTCTCTGCTTTACTGCTATTCAAAGTGGCAAGTTATCATACCATAACCACTTAAAATACTTGGATCTTCTGAATGATTTTGAAGAGTGAATACTGTTTGGTTTGGTTTTTTAAATGTTCAAATAGCATATCTTCATTGTCACAGTAGTAGTCCTTATATTCCAAGTTACTTTTAAAAGATTTTTACTAAAAACTTTTTTTCTGGTGTTGCAAATTGTAACATGTTAATTTGCATGCTTGTTAAAAATAAATTTTAAAAAGTCACTTAATTTAAATTTCAAGAATTATCATTATAGTTTATTGTGAGGATACTTGTGGTAATGTGATCTTCTGTGCTGTTCCCACATTCATTAATTGTTTTTCCACTCTCATTCAAAGTCCACTTTGCCATCTATGTCTTCTTTAACATCTCTCAGTGCTGGCAACATTGACATCAGTCCCTTTCCATTTTTTATTCCCCCCTTTTTTTGTACACCTCAAGCTTGAGGGTACTGTCTTGTACCCTGTATCCTGTAAAGGGCTGTTATTGCCTTATTTGTCTGAGCATTTTTAAAAATGACCAGAAGATAAGGAATTTTTTTAACTCCCCCACGTTACATCTGTAAACACACTTTCTTTGTAAATAGTTTTGAAAAACCAGCTTCTGAAAGCAAATGCTATTTTTTTTGATCAACTGTCATCTTGGGTTAAGCACATGTTGGAGATCTGGAGCAAAACAGAGTTAATTTGGAAAATGCAAGGTTAAGACAATTATGTTTTTGTTGCATTCCATGAAGTTTCTTACTTAGTCCAGACATCTACTTAAATAATATTGAGATATTACTTAACTCATGTATTAGAGACTTACTCATAAGACATGAAGAATGCTTTGCTTATTTGTTGAGATTTAGTTTGTACTTTAAATACTGATTTATACTTTAAAAAAAAAAAGTGTTTGATATTTCATAAATCATAGAATCAGGAAATGATTTGGCTTGGAAGGGACCTTTAAAGGTCATCTAGTCCACCCCCCACTGCAATAGGCAGAGACATCTTTAACTAGATCAGGTTGCTCAGAGCTCCATCCAAACTGACCTTGAATGTTTCCAGGGATGGGGCATCTACAGTGTCTCTGGGCAACCTGTTCCAATGTTTCACCACCCTTATCATAAAAAATTTCTTCCTTATGTCTAGTCTGAATCTACCCTCTTTCAGTTTAAAACCATTACCCCTTGTCCTGTCACTACAGGCCCTTTTAAAAAGTCTGTCCCCCTTATAAGCCCCCTTTAAGTACTGAAAGGCTGCTATAAGGTCTCCCTGGAGCCTTGCCTTCTCCAGGCTGAAGAACCGCAACTCTCTCAGCCTTTCCTCATAGCAGAGGTGTTCCATTCCTCTGATCATTTTTGTGGCCCCCCTCTGGACCCACTCCAACACCTCCATGTCGTTCTTGTACTGAGTTGAAATGAAGTTGAAGTGCTTTTGGAAGAGCTGTTCAGCTTGTCTGAAAAGTGTGCAGGGAAACTTTAAAGCTCTTTAGGATAGTATTTCCGCTATAATTCTGCTGGAAGACTGGCATATTTCTGAAATGTATATGAAACCAAGCATATTCATTCTCTTCGTATGTCTAAATAAAGAAAATGGACCTATGTTATAGTAATTTTAATTTTCATTCAGGCCCAGTTTGGAACTTTATCAGATTACTTTGAAGCTCTGCGCAAAGAAAGCAATTTGGGTGAAAAGAGGAGCAATTCATTTTTCCCTGTTTTAAGTGGAGACTTCTTCACCTATGCAGACAGAGATCATCATTACTGGAGTGGATACTTTACATCGCGACCCTTCTATAAACGACTGGATAGAGTCCTGGAATCCTACTTACGGTAAATACTGCCATCCAGTAAATTCATAACACATGTCTTGGCACACGGGAGAGATGAATGTATAAGTACTCTAAATCTGTTGGACAGATGGAAAAGTGATTTTGAAATGCACGGTTTAAGTTTACTTACAATAAGGGTAGCCTAAACGGCGCCCAAATGTAGTTCTTGTTACAAGGATTTGTTGGTGTACCATTTTTTTTAGTAAATTCACAGAAATACAATGATATCTTTTCCATTAAAACAAATAAGTTGTCTAAAATAGTATTCAAGTGATCAACAAGTCCTGATTCCATGAAAATAGCAGGTAGTATGCTTTTTATTTCTGTATTGCATTTGGGGACCTGTCAGATCAACCTATCATTATGACTATACTGTGAACTCTTTTAGAGAGAAATACAAAGGTGTGAATTTTACAAGGGTTGTTGGAGGCAGTCGAGAAGTAGTCAGGAATATTGTGTGCCAAGTGATGTCAGATTATAACGTACTGCTCTGCTGAAAAGTGTTTGCATCTTCTTTAAAGAAAAAAGTATTGCTGAATTTTGGTAATGGAGTATTTAAGTGGTTCTCCCTTGTAGCAGCTGTAGATAAGACATGTTGTAAAGTGATTTAACTGTATTTTAAGGCTCCAGAAAGAAATCTGAGATGGATGCCTATGATACAAACCCTGGACATTTCATCTATTGTCAAAACTTGGAAACTCTGTTTCCAAAAGATTGTTCTTCCAAGGATCCTTGGTCAAAGGACACTTTTTGTCTTCTGGAGGTACCCTTTAAAATACACCTGTTGTAGTGCTTCTACATGCTGTTCAGACCTTTTTGTGCTGGAGAACTTCTGTAATGATGAGAAATCCATCCTTAAGGATTTCTTGCCAATTTTTTTTGTGTCATAATGGCTGCTGCAGTAGTGGAGGGAGCAAGAGAGGTGTGGAAAGTAGCATTTTGGGAGCATGGAAAGTAGTGTTTTGGAGGCAGATACAAGTATGTTTCAGAAGAAAAACTTCCATATCTAGCAGAATTTGTTTTCAGTCTTCCAAGGATCAAGTCTTTACTCTGATAAAGTAGACTTGGGACACAGCTAAGCTAGTCTGTGATCTCTAGTATGTTTTTCCTGTGATGAAAGTGGCTTTTTCTAGCCTTCTCTCTGCAGTCTAAGAATACAGAGTAAGAGACCTGAGGAAATCAAGAAAATTAGTGAATAAGAAATGAAGGCAATAGAAAGACTAAGAACTGTTTAAGGAGAAGTGAGATCAAGGGCCTGAGAATAGAAGGGTGTTAGGGAAGAGACAATGTAACATCACTTTGAAGGCATTGCATTGACCAGCAAGGAAAAAAGTTTCACAAATGGGAAAGCAGGGAGGAAGGAAGCCAAAGACTGTCAGGAAGGAGAAGACAACGGAAGCTGAGAGGAATGACAGAAAGCAAGGCTAGGATGCCTTTGGCAGAAGAATGTAAAAATAATATAGTAAGGAGAAGTTATTAGAGGAGTGACTTCCACAGTGTTTTAATCAGAACTTTGGAATGTTACAAGTGTTAACTTATGTACAAAACCAAGAATGTTAGAAGGTTACAAAGAGGGCATTTGTAAGGCTAACAATAATTAGGAAGTTTGACAGCTATTCAGAAATAGTTTACAGATAGAGCATCAAGCATCACTAGGAGTGTGATTTTCTTAGAAGCATTTTATTTTTTACTTACTGTAAATACTAATTAGCTCTGTTCTCATTACCTAGTTTATCATAAGAATCTTTGATTTTCAGTGAAAACAGCCTTGTTTAATGCTGCTATTGGAAAAGTCAAGATGTATAGAAAACAGGTCAGATGATGTCCTTATAAGTTGAATTCCCCACTTAATTGTTTTTTTGTTTTATTTTGCCTAAATTCCTTTCTGTTCGTTAAAATGGACCAAGGATTTAATTTTCCTTTAGCTTTATCATAGCCTTTTTTCTCAAAATTTTTAAGTGTGTTTACTTTATTGTCATTTTTCTGGTTTTTTATTACTTAGGTTGCAGAAAACTTCAAATTAATTGCTTTCAAGTTTATTTTTAGTATTTACAAATTTTACACTGTTAAAAGATTCCTTCATGCAAGAATTTCAATTACCATTAATTTCTGAAAAGGGTGCTAGACTTACAGGTAAAGAATCTCTGGAAGAAAACTAAACCTTCAGTCTTCTGAATTAAAACAAAGCACGTTTCTAAAAATGTACCTGGGAAGTTTTTCATCCTTTGTTATCCTCTGTGAATAACATGTAAGAACAAAATGTACAGGTATGTTCTTGTCAATTTAATATCAGGGTTTTTGGCAGTTTTGTTTTCAGAGACCTGGAGAATCTTCAAGGATGGCATATTAGCTGTGAGAACAGCAGAATTGGGGGTTTTGTCTTTTATTTTTTATTTTCTTTAAAGTCAGAGGAAATACATTATGTCATATTTAATTAATAACACCCTCACCCCAACCTCATGATTAAATTTTCCATAGTTCTTTTTAAGCTAACTTATAACTACCTAGTGTGCATATATAT
The DNA here is from genome assembly GCF_000737465.1 of Haliaeetus leucocephalus. Lineage (NCBI taxonomy): Eukaryota > Metazoa > Chordata > Aves > Accipitriformes > Accipitridae > Haliaeetus > Haliaeetus leucocephalus. The sequence continues at coordinate 440,892 of NW_010972603.1, forward strand.
GTGTATGTATATATATGTATGTGGGAGAATGAACCGTAAACGGAAGATAAATACATATGTGTGTGTATTCTTTACCAAGGATGAATGGTTTTAAGTTCCAGCAGTACCAGGATTAAGAAGTACGTCACTCTACTTAATAGCCAGAAAACAGTGTTCAGCCTCAGGACCTGCTATGAAGGCTGGCCATTTAAGCAAGAAAAGAGGTGGTGGTTTGGGTTTTTCCTGTTTTTAAAAAAGTTTTGGGGTTGTGGATTAAAGAAAGTGCATGAAAGTTTAGGGATTTTGTAATGGAGGTTGGCATTAATGCTGATTTGAGACATAAGTGAATTTTTTAACTGAAGTGAGAGATGGATGGATTGAAGTAGTTTGAAGGATGATGAAATCAGTGACCAGAAGTTTGTTTAATGTCATAATGGAGAGATGCAAAGAATAAGAGCATAGTTGGGGACAAATTAGGAACACATTCTGTGATTTCTTTCTTTGCAGATGTAATCAGGGAAAAATTATGGGAAGTCTGCAAAAAAGACTGTTGAAGTAATTCAGAAGCAGGACAAAAGCTGCAGTGATACTTCTAACTGTACAGATGGATAGAAAAGACATCTTGAGATTTCAGAAACTCTAGCAAAAATTATTTATTTTTTATTTAGGCTACATATAAAGTGGACATAAAGGTAACCTAGTGTAGTCTTTGAGCAATCAGTGAAGCAAATTGTGGTCTGTTTGCAGTATCCCATCAGGTAGAGATACAGTGACAAATTACAACAAAGTGGAAAATCTGTGGTGACTACTTTAGGTAATCTGCAGTAGTTTGAAATAGAGGTGAGAAAACCAAGGCCTTATACAGCTTTTATGGAAAGATATTAGAGAGAGGCAAATGCTTATTTATAATTTGAAGTGTTCTCTAATACAATGTTTCCTGTGGTTTCACTTCTGAGTGTCTTTCATCTGAGACCATCGAACCATTCTAATGTTTAGAATAACATTGAGATTTGAAAGGAAAATTTTGCATCTAGGAGACCTATGTGCTGAATGGATCTGTAAAACAGAATCAGTTATTTTTCTGAAAGGCAAAAGAGTTCCAAGTGTTCCTTATAGACAAAATGGATTTAAAGTGATGTTCTGGAATCAGTAAGAACTGAAAATGTATTTACTATAAAGCTTCATTTTAATGTTTTTTCTTTTGTTTTCAAGGTTGTTAACCTTGTTTATTAATAATGTACTTCCCTATTTAAAAAAAAAATGAGGTGGACTTTGGGGAGGAAAATCTAACCTGTATTTTGAGGACTGAAATTTTTTTGTGTTTCTCTACATCATAGCTACAGTTGGGTCAGTGTTTAATGGCTAAGTAAAATTTTTTTAAAAAGGTAAAACACTTTCAGACAGGGTTTAACCACTACATAGTGCATCTGATGCCTTTTTAACTACAATATACTTGTTTTCCTTTCAAGTTAAGCTGTAATCGAGCAAAGTAGAAGGAATGCATAGATGTAGGAATTTGCACTAAGCAACATAAAAATCACAGCCATTAAGCTTAAGTGCACTAGTAATAAAAAAAAGAATTACAACTTTTAACACCTTGATTTTATGTGTAGCTTCTGAGCAGTTATCTTACCTGTAAGAGCAAAATCTCATCCTATTCCTCAAATATTGACAATATGAAAATGAATTGAGCTGTTATATGTGCAGTGTACCTTTTAGTTTAGTTTGACACATGCTACTTGCAGTTTTTACATAATTGTCACCTATGTGATGCATAAAGACAAAGAGACCAAACTGAATCCAAAAGTATTTTTCATGTTAACAGTTAGTACCAATGCACAGTCTGTAAACCCAAGCTGAGAATGATTTGTTGTTGTACCTAGTTTAAATTTGAACACATGCACTCATGAACAGCTTGGGTAAATGTGAAAGTTAATGTATTTTCCTTTTTTTAAAAATTTTTTAAAATTTTTTATTTACATGCTTAGGAGATAGTTTTACATTTGCTTTGATTACTTATGTTATTTTCCTTTCTTTGCTGTTTATAATGTTAACCTGTATATTCCTGGTTTCTTCAAACATTTGAGAAACATTCATTAAACTCAAAGTTTGAAAAGGAATCTGACACTTTTCAGACTTACAGAAACAGAACTGTAACATTTTAGGAATAGGAGACAGGAACAAAAGTTAACAGATGGTTTCCCAGAATTTCTACAGGCATCCTTGTTAGTCAGATATTCATAATGAATGGCAATTATAGATTTGGGTGTTGTTTTTTTTGTTTGTTTTTTTTGTTTGTTTGTTTGTTTTGTAAAATAAATATAGATTCTCATAAAGCAAGTGAGAGCCTAATGGTAATATTTTAGTGTAAGGCTCTTGCATATGAAGTAGGAGAGAAGGGCTCTGCATTCTGTTCAGTCTAAGGTTTTTGAATCCAGTGTTCTCACAATTCAGGTGAACATATAGTGAGCAGGTGCAGGAACTGCCTAAGCCTTTAGGAGAATTTAGTTTGCTTAAAGTACAAATAGCAGAACAGTTATTATATAGAGTGTACAGATTGATAGATTTCTGTAAGATAATTTTATTTATTTAATAAGTTGCTTTTTGAAATGGGAATTGTATGTCTCCTTACTGTATCATTTTAAGATCAGATCTGTATATCTCAGGCATTTGTGAAAATGGTATGTTACTATGTACTGCCTCATTTTTATTTTAAAGCTCTATTTTCCATCACTGAAGCCTTGCAGGAAGCTTACCAGGTGGAAAACTAGTTGATGATGAAGTGCAGCAGTGATTTTTAACTGTTTGAAGCTAGAAACAGGCTAAAAATACAAGATTAAGTTTTAAAGAACTCACAGAACTAGGCATGAGAAAAGATGTAAAAACGTCAGTTTATTTTTCAGGTAAAATATGTGTTCCTTTTTGCTTTCTAAACCTGTATAAATATTTGATTCTTCTCTGTAATTCCAGGGCAGCTGAAATCCTCTACTCCTTGGCTTTAGTACAGTCCAGTAAATCTGAGAAGATAAGTGTATTTCCTTCAGTGGATAACTATAAATTACTGACAGAAGCTAGGAGGAACCTTGGACTCTTTCAGCATCATGATGCTATTACAGGAACATCTAAAGATTGGGTAGTTGTGGATTATGGCACTAGGTAATTTATTATAAATACATAAACTTAATTACTCTCTGCTTTTTTAAAACAGAAGTATTTATTTCAGAGATACAGATTTGCCATAGCTAGCAACATAGTACTGAAAGTGTAGTGGTGCTCTACAGGAGAAGTGGATTTGATTACCCATGCTTTCCATTTACGAAATATGTTTTAATCGTCTAGGGTAAGAATTTGATGTTCAAACAAAATTTCTGAGGTTTAAAAGAAGCTAGATAGACACAATACTCAGACTTCTGTAATAACAGAGCTATTTTCTGTGGTAACTATTGTATAGAACATTTTATATCTGCCTGTGCTAAGCAAAGATCAAGAGACATGCTAGTTTAAGCATATATTCCTTGGAAAATCCTACACCCTCTGTAACCGACTTTTCTTCAATGTGGGAAACCTTCATGTTGCCAATCTTCTACTTAATTTGTCTGTTGTTGTTCATTGCTGTTATGTCTGGTGGGTAGTTGCTTTCTCAGTATTGACAAATTACTCTGCTAGCTACTTTGTGGAATTTTTTTTTGAAGAGTGTATGACATATATATGTATGTCTGTATGTAGACATATGCTTTAATTATGCATTTGTTCAGAAAATTGTAACACATTGAAATATTAAGCACTAGCAAATTTGATTAATTAAGGTAGGTGATGGTAGAGCATGTCCATTAAATAAATTATTGTTTTAAATGCCTCTGAAATACTCTTTCTCGGTTTAAACTACTGCATTAATGACAAGTATTTTTAAATTCCATAAATTTATTAATTTTTTAATCTATTAAAGCATAGGTATAATCAAGGTATAAACATGTGCAATGCACTTGGTTATGAGAGAGTAAAATAAAGGCTTTTTTCACTTTACAAATAAAATTGCACAGCTCTCTTTAAGAATTTGTAAACCTTGTGTTGGTTGAAGCAATGAAAATAATGGTAATAATTTAAAATTTTTGTGTTTGTGATTGTTTTTCTAATCCTGCTTAAAGGCAATCTTGTCTTTGTGACCAGCGTTTCAGGCTTGTCTCCACTATAGATATTGGAAATCAAACATATAAACCACAAACTTTCCTAAGATTAGCATTTTGAAAACGTACCTGGTATTTTGAGGGTATAGATTTTGTAGCATAACAGTGGGGTGGAGATGTACCTTGTTTTCAGTATGCAAGGTAGGAATATAATGAAATTCAGAATATTTTTGCATTTTGCAGTCTGGTGACTCACTGCAACTAGCTGTTCTTAATTTCATGCTATATTGACATTAAAAATTACATTTGTTTTTCTGTAACTCACACTTTTGAGTTCTTTAATCTTTTTAAATTTTAATGTTATCATATTGAATAAAAACAACTGAAAACTAAGACTCTAAAATTTTTAACAGACTTTTCCACTCAATAATGAACTTGAAGAAAGTGATAATTGACTCTGCTCATATTCTTATCCTGAAGGATAAAGGTGCTTATAATTATGACACATCAACTCCATTCCTGAAGATGGTGAGCTATCTTTCTTGATTTTCTCCAAAAATAAAATGTGAACTATGTCTTTTCAATACAGTTTGAGTATCCTGGGAAAAGTTGGAATGAAATTTGCTGATAATACCTGCTCAAAAATCTGCTACTTATCACTGTACATATTGATTGAAGATATTGGAATGTAAAAAGTTAAAACTTAAGCGGTTAATGCTGAAGAAACCTACATATCTAAAGTAAATGGGCTTATTTTGTTCTACTTCGTGAAGCACATAGTAAAACTAGGTGTTCTAATTTTCTTGTGGGCATAAATTTGTTGGTGACTTCAGTGACATGCACGTGATAAGTGAATATATAACTGTATGCGGTCCTGTAATTTGACTTTGCTTATTACTTAAAAAACATAGGAAGAGGAAAATTTCCATCCTGAACATAAGCCTAAGCTGAATTTGCAAGACCAGGTGTAGACAAGACCTCGTGCTTTTTTCCTTAGCTGAAATTATTTGAAACAGGAATTTACTGATGATAAAGTCAGCAACAGATCCCCACATACCATTTTGAGACCCATTTTACACTGAAGAGCACCTTGAAGAAACACACTTGCTAATATTATTTCCTTTCAAAATTCTTAGTTTCTTCACTTTCTGACCAAAAGCTGTCTGCTGTAATAGCTAGTCTTAGGAAGTCTACCTAAGTCCATACACCTGGAACAGAGAGCAAACAAGATGCTTTCATTTCTTTGTGCATAAACATAGCAGGATTAAGACAGTCTTCATTATATGATTACCTCACACTTCTAACATAACTAACATTACATACATACTGCTGGCTTAGATGTGCCAGATGTGTCATACCTTGAATTACTCTTCCAGGCACTTATATTTAAAAAAAAAACCAGAACACCCCCAAAATCTCTGTTAAAATAGTTCTTTATATATTTTATGACTTTGATACAGATATATACATCCATGCTTCATGCATGTGCCTGCGGGTGTGTGCCACAAATACGCCATTTTTCTCCTGGTCGGAAAGGCTAACAAAATGAATATGCACCTTCGTAAAGTAAAAATATTTTGAAATCATTCATGGAATGAAGTTTTCACTTCTGCTCTGAATTATACTGGAGGATGTTGTGATGTTACATTCTACTAAGCTTCCGTTGTTCCTGTTCTTTATAAGTCTGGATTAATACCACTGGATTGTAGAAGTACTAATCGCTGTTTAGACTGCATATTGCCTAGGAGCATCCTAAGTCAAACCTACTATTACCACTGTGAAAGCAGAAATGAAAAAGAAAGTTCTTATAAACCTAATATTCCCACAGTACTTTGGATACCACTACAAAAGGTTTTTAATGTGGGATTTGTAGAATGTTGATAGGAGAACTTCAGGATATTTACAAAAACCCTTGTGCAAACCTTGAGTGAGTAGCAAGTTCAAAGGTGCTTGTTTCGAAAGACCATCATGGTATTTTGCTGGCTGATGGAAGCTGAGATCAAGAATTGTTCAGAGATGGGCATTCAGAATGAATCCCGAGAGAGTTGAGAAAGACAAATGATGAAGACTTTAAGATTGAAAATGGCTATTGTCTTTGAGGGGTGAAGAAGGAAAAAACACGTGGTCAAAGGAATAGCGTAAGAGACTAGCAGCATTCCAGTAGACAGTAGGTACAACCAGGGGAAAATTGCCCTTCTTAAAGCCAGAAAAAAGGAACTTGGAAATGAGACATGATGGGAAGATTCCAGAAAGATGCTGCTTACACTGTCTTTCTGCTATTCTTAATTATTAGTTACACACAAAAGCATTATTGTTTTCTCAGCTGATAACTGAATACTTTGTACATCATGTATAAGCTTTACAGACTTGACGTTAGTAAGCGAACAAAAACTGGATTGCTTGGAAGACAATGCACTGAAAAACAGATAAAACTTAGAGATCCCTGAATGATCCAATAGGATGAGATCCAACCTATAAAAGTAAAGCTATGCAACCATTGCACCATTCTTTTATGTTAGTCTTATTTCTTTGAGTACAGAAAGAAAACTTTCATGTAAGTGGCAATAGCTGGATTTGAAAAACCTGATTCTGAGGATGTTTTGGAGTATTCTGAGGAACTGGGAGCATTGCACTTCAGTTGCAAAGTCCTGTAGTTATCACCGTTATATGAACCAACAGGAATGTAACAGTACATCAACAGCTTGGCTGTTCTCTTACTTAAAGTCTAACTCAACAGTGACAGCAATGGCTTGTCACTACCTTTTCTCAATGGAAGTGAGCCCTGGGTCATACTGTATTTAAGAAAAGAGAGAAACTAGTGAAAAATAAGAATTCATCAATATTGTGAAACAATTCTTCAAGTGGTTTATATCAGATAAAAATCGTACACACACCCCATATTAAGTTTTTTGAAAATTTTCTTTATGTACAATATAAGGTAAGAATGAGATCTGACAGAAGACTAAATCCTTGTGATAAATGTATAGGAGTGTAGGATTTCTGAGAGTAAATTTATAACAAGATAAAGTTAATATATGATAAGTATTTGCAAAATTTGAAGGAAGTTGGTGATTATGATGTCTTGTTTGCAAAAATCAAAACATGGGTGTGACAATTTGATAATGGAATGTAATAAGAGACAATTAATGAAAGCAAAGGTTTCTTAGTGAATTGGTCAAAGTAAGCCTTTTTCTTTTGCCAATTTGAAGTACTTAGTTTGTAAACTTTTGTGGTTCATCGCCCTGTGTAATGTGCTAAAATAGGCTTCTGTTTATGGGATGGCTGGCATTGTTTTGTACTTCATAAAGTTCATATAATAGACAAAGCTTGTCTATTATATGTTTAAGTGTATTCAAAAGGAAATTCAAAGATGTTCTCTTGTAGGATGATGTTCAGTCTTCCCAAGATTCTTTGCCACGCAAGACAGTTATAAAGCTGACATCACAACCAAGGTAAATTATTTATATATTACTTAGTGTCTGAGATTCTTTTAGCAATGTGTGTGTTTTCAGCACCTAGTAGGTTTTTATGCTATTTCATTTTTTTTAACTTTCACTCAAAATAAAGGTAAAATTAAAAAAAAAATTAAAAAAAAAGGTAGAAATGTAGACTGGCATATTATGTTAATACTATTATGTCTAGTTGAAAGAGAACACGGCACTTAAAAACTGTAGAAGTTTCTCACCACTCATTCAGGTGCAGCAAGGAAAGTACTCTGTTACTATGTGCTTTTACAGCATTGTAATCCTTCATAAGTTATGCTTGAGAGCAGCAGTAGAAAATTCTAATTAAACATCATTACACTTGGCTCAATTAACACTGTGAGCAAAACCATAGTTTTTATAAGGCCTAAAAAAATCACAATATATAAATGCTGCATTGTCTTTAATATTCAAGTAAAAGATAAACTAGGACACTGGTTTTTCTCTTAACTCCAACTTTCCATTGTCTTCAGTCCTCTAAAGTTAAATCTATGTGTGTGTGTATATGTAGTTTCAATATAAGCTTGTCTCTAGAACAGTCATGTAGACATAAGTACTATTTTTTTTTTAATAGGACTTTTATTCTCTTATTGGAGTGCTACATAGGTGTTAATAGATTATCTTAAACTTGGCCAAAAGGTTAAAAAACTCAGGTGCCTAGCTATTTGTTTAACTAAAATCTTCTAACTCTTATCATAATATCCCTTCAGATATCTTCACTTTCTTTGCCATTTGAGGATAGCTTTAATGCTTTTGCTTTCCTTGCCTAGGTTAGCTGTTGAAATTTCCCCCATGCCCCTTCCATCCTCTGATATGCCTTTTGTTTGCATCTACTGTTCCACTTATCTCTCTGCATAGTATGCTAAATGAGTTTTTCTCTTTTTAGTGTTTATGTATTTCAGGCATTTGTTTGTTTGTTTGTTTTTTTAACTCTTAGTTGTACATTAAGTAGATACACCTGTCCAGCTTTTATGTTTTGAAATTAACGTTAACCTAGCAACCTTCTGCTGCTGTTCTCCAAACTTGACTTAACTTACTAAGAAGATAACATTGGTAGATCATTGCTAATTTTAACTTGTCTATGTACTGTGAAGATATCATACAGTCATATAAGATGTGGTTCATATTCCAAAGACTGTGTAATCAGAATTGTGTGAGATAGAATAAAGAAAAAAATGTGAGGGAGAAGGGCAGGAGAAGGATTACAAGGGAATATTGATATTGCTGCCTGAAAACCTGTTTTTTGCAATGAATTTCTGTTTGGAAACACTTTCAAAGCAATCCTTAAGTGCACACTACTTCATATTTCATTTGTTGTTAACATTTTCAGTTTAATATCTCTGTGTTCAGTTATTCTCTCTTATAAAAATGAGCTTAGTCTTTCTAGGCTTCTAACTTTATCTCTGGTTGTAGTCTGAATCTCCACTAATATTACCATTGTGATAAGTGGTATGTAAGCTGAGGCAGCAACTTTTGCTTAAATCTAGTATGTGAATATTATGACTGTGCATTTGAGTTTTCTAGGTAACCAGTAAAGATGTGAAATGTTAATTTCAGTAGAATCTTAAACTCAACTTGATAAATTTGTCGTTAAGGATTACTGTGCTTAAACTTCAGAGTTTGATGCTTCTAAGACAGAAACTGATTTTTCATTTCAAATTTTGAGGCATCAGCAGATTGAAAATACTGATTCTCATCAAAACTTATTTATTTGGTAATCCTCTATTCATAATAGTCTTTATTGTTCATGTCTGTATCATGAAATCTCTAGGTTTCTTTCTGTTAAGGTGTTCTAATATACCATTATGGGGGACAGAAATTATGTGGGATAGTCAATGTAACTGGCAAGGTGTTAGTTTTCTTTAATTGGCTGAATATTTAGCTTTTTGTAGTTTTGCATTTCCATGTCAAGATTTTTAAAAATAGCTGTATTGTAAATTGATTATTCTTATAAAAGTTTGGTTCGTGTCACCTATAAATTTAGAGGAACACTACTGATGGGAAGCTCATAAGATATATTTTTTTTTATATCTGATTAATTATTCAATCATTTTCCTATTGTTTTCTTATTTTACTGAGTTCATATTGCCCATTTCAAATCTAACCTACTTTTCAACAGTGAAGTAGTTGATAGTATGCTTTTGTCTCTCTCTTCCAGCTTTCCTGTTTGATGTTTTTTAGCTAAGTGTTCCCTTCACTGCTTGTGAAGGTTGTAGTCAGTAGTGAAAACTGATCAGACAGACTGTACAGGAGAGCAACTTGATTACATGGAAAAAAAGAAAAGAGGAAAAAAAAAATGTCTTTCAGTGGTCATTGTTCTAGTATGAAGTAGCTCCAGATTGTTGTGTAGTTGAGAAGTATCTTTCAAACTGCTTCTAAGTAAGTGCTACTTTTAATATATTTGGTATCATTTCCCCCCCATGTTTGCATTCTTGTGTGTAGTGCCCTGTTGCCATCTTTTTATTAATCCATAGTTTTATAAAAAAAAGTAATGTGTAAATTTCAGTGAAATAGGTATATAGAGTTACCTTGCTGTGACTCTGCCACCTTAGAACAACTAAGTGGTCTTATGATCAGGCTTTTGAGTGCTGAAGTTATGGTGTATTTAATTACACTAAACTCCTTTTAATTGACAAATGAAGCTGTGTGCTTTTTTAAAAATTGTTTCTTCTAGCTGAAAAACAAAGCTCTCACAAGATAATACCCAACTAGATATGGAACTACTTTTGTCTTGTTGTATAATTAACAATTATTACAGTGTCTTGGAGACAAAGCCCATGAGTGTGCTGATAAATTGGATACTGCATCATGCTTGTGAGAACCCTGTCTTTTGATACAATCCTTGCTTCTTGGGAATAGTCTGGCAGGGGTCATACTTCCCAAATGGCAAAAGACTTGCACTCACTGGACTTGGGGAGGGTGTGGGTTTGAACTTCTTGCCATCCAGTTTAAGCTGTCGGCTGTTGATGAAGGGTATGTTGACGGTGTGAGTGGCAAGATTTCCTAGCTATTCTATCTACAGTGTTTCCTGGAGACAGCATTGCAGGGGAATGTGATACATGACCAAATAACTGAATTGGCTGTGTGTACCAACTTGGATTTTGTCGTAGTATCGTTTGGCACAACATGGTGAACTTAGAAGTGAGAGAGACCTAACAGTATCAATCATGCTTTTTTTTTTCCTCACTTCTGGAACTTCAAGTACCAGGCTGGGGAGTTTCAGTACTGAGGTCCATTGCACTCTACAAGCATGGTGTAAGGCATCCCATCTGAACTGAAGATACTATGATACTGAAAGATTTTTTAAAATCATTGATTTAGGATTATTTTTAGTGCTAAACCAGCAATACTTATAATTTTCCCACGAGTTACTTTTGTCAGCTAATCGCAGAGGAATGGTACGATATCTTCTTATCAGGCTAGTTTAATAGCTTAGCAGACCCATTTTCTACTAGTTGAAATATTCAGGTTGCCTGAGGGATTAATCCTGAGTAGGATACACTGTAATCAATGATTTCTTCAAAGATCTGTCAAAGAACTGAGCAGTTTAGTGATATCCACCTTATAAAAGTTTCATTTTTCCAAATAGAGGATACAAAATAATCTAGGCTATTATCCTTACTTTAGTATTTATGAGCAGGTTTTGGAATAACGTTGTAATTAGCAAAGTTTTGGCATAAGTTGTGTTCATCTTGTCGGGTCCAAAATTTGTGATCTTTATTCAGAAAGCAAATTCTGATTTACCTTTAAATTTTGCAGGTTGGTTACCTTTTCAAAAATTCACTGGGCAGGTGTACCTACTGCTTTCTCAACAGAGCACTATAATGTCAAAATTAAAGCTATGTTATTAAGTTTAATGTGTGGTGAAGAATAACGTACAAAGGTCGAAAATTCTTGGCAGAGCAGTGTGTATGTTACTGTATTTGGTTGGAAGATGACAGCAAGGATAACTTGCCTGAGAAGGAAACTTCGTTGGTGTGATATGCCAAAAGGGAAGTCTGTCCTGATGATGTGAAGCAATTGATTAAAGCTTCACACCAAAGGAACTGTATCTTTCTGAGGTTAGAAGGTGACTGGATTGGGGTAATGTTTTAATGTTCTCATTTGGCAGCTTTAACTTTGGTGGTGGGGTTTTTGTTGTCTTTTTTTTGACCTGTGTTGCACATGTTGGTACCATCAATCTAGACAGTTGTCCACTGTAGTTACAAGGAGAGAATGTTCTAACAGCATTTGACATTTTAATAATATACATGTTAATTACCTTTAATGCTTGCATGAGTTCTAATGCATGTGTATTCCTGGTTATATACTGAAACAATTTAAAAAAAAAGGCAGTTGAAACAAGGGTATTTTCAATTGTCAATGAGGGGAAAAAATGTTTAAAGAAAACAAGAAAGAATACACTTAAAATCAGGCCAAAAATATTTGTGGCAGTTCATACATTGTTAATAAGCACACTTGTTCCCGAGGGGAGAAAACAAAAAAAGAAAAAAAAGCCCAAACCCCCAAACCAACAGTTTTAGTTTTTTATTGGATGAAACAGTAATAGCAATATGCACAACCTTGTTATGTTTTTGTTAAAGCGAAGCCTCTGTATTAGTAACTTCGAGGGAGGTGGACAGGATGAATAGTCACTCAATCAAGCCTTAAGAATTTTCTTCTGTTAAGAAACACTTAATTAGACACTTGTATTCTCAGCACAGTAGTGGAAGTAGTTAAAAAATTAGAAAACTGTCTGAAATTATATGTGAACAGCTGCACTTTTAGTTTCCAATACCCTGGCTGCTTAGGCTGAATACAGCCTAATGATTTTTTAAAAATTACATTGAAGTGTTAATCTCTTTGTTCAGCTGCCTGATCAATTTACTAGATTTTAGGTGACCTGTAACTGCCATGAACATGTTCTTTTTGTAGTAAACTCAAGGTCATTTTGACTAAATCGAATGGGCATTTAAAAAGCATTCTGCCTCTTGATTTTCATGATGGGAGAGCTGTTGCAAAGGCAATGAAATGCTTGGCTGACACAGGGTAACTCAGGCGTGTGAATCCTCAAACATCAGTTAATGTGCACTTGAAATAAGTATTTCAGTAAAAATCGGTCTAGCAAAAGTGGTGACTTCAAAATGAACAAAACCAAAAGTAGGATACATTCATTCTGCTTTATAGGTGGAAGTTAGCTGTGCAACTACCTTTTTGACCAAAACTGGCAAATTCTACATTGATAGTGTCTAATGAGAGAGGAAGTGAGGGGCGTGGAAGAGTTCACAGCACCTTGACCTCTTAATTCTCACTCTTTCTGTAAAGTCACAGCAGTTTTTCAGAGATTTCCATTTTTATTGTGTGAGTTTTCTACTTCTTGTGTTAATTACACTACATGCAGGCTTATCTCAGAACTGACTCCTTGCACTGGCAGTTGACATTTCACTAGAAGTTTATCTGGGAACTCTGAAAACAAAACAACAAATAAAGTAAGGGATGAATGTCTGGTTTGATGTAAGGGATAGCTCTTTAAAACTGAACTGTGGTTCATTTTTTTTTAGTTATTATAAATTGTCATTATTAAGAAGAAAAAAGCAGCTTTGATTTGCAATTAATTGCACTCCAAAGCTTTCTGTGGAATTAATCTTCATTTTTCAAAACTCAGTTTTGACTGTCATGCTTCTGAATTCAAGTTGTTCTAAAAGTTGTTAAATTTCAAGCTTCTAGTCATTACTTTTTCAGTACATAAAAACTCTTATAAATCAAACTTTTTTCAGTTTTTGGTCTGTCTTATTGTTGATAAACCAATGACAATCTGTTCTAAACGTTTTTCTTTACTGACCGTCTTTGAAATTGCGGTTGAAAAATTAAACCAGTAAATAAATTGATACAGTTTGTAGCATTTGTAGAATCTTTGCAGTTTCTCAAAACTGCACAAATTAAGGATTTTTGGTTCAATGCACAGAATTTCAACAGGTTTTGTTGGAGTTTACAGTACCAGTGCAATCAGATTGTGAAGGTGTTTGATGCTTCAGTTGCTATAAAAAATTATAACATTGAAATGAAAAATCCCACAATTAGGTTTTACAAGAAATTTCTTGGTTCCTCTAAAAACAGTTTGTAATGGAAGTGTCATATGAAATGCAGAAAGAATAGACTAACTAAGCATACTTTGGGGGTAGGAGAAAAAACTGGGTTTGTTTTTCAAAAACAAAAAGTCATCATTATGAAGGAATATGCTAGTAAAGAACTGAATACAGCTGAAAGATCTGCATTGTATGCATGTACTTGTTGAAGCAGTTTTGGAAGTAGAATATACACATTTTCAGTATATTTGTGTATTACTTCTTTTTTTTTTCCAGGCACTGGCCCCTTCAGCCTTTTTACTGGAGTTGCTTTGAGGCAATACTGTAGTTAGTCCAAGGCTCTCAAGGCACAGACTGAAGTGATATGGCATACTTAAAGTCTTTCTGCTCTTCTGAACCAGATTTTTTTTCCCTTCTAAATGCAGATTTATAAAGCCTGCACTACAAGAGGAACAAGGAAAGGATTTTAGTGAAGGTACTTCCTGATCCTGAAAAAGTCAGGGGGCTTCAAGCCCATCTTGGACTTCAGAACACTTCACAACTTTGTGGTAAAAGAAAAATTTAAAATAGTGCCTTTGGACTTAATCCTTCTATCCTTAATTGGAGAGCAGCTATGTGCTCCAGATTAGGATATGTGTGCCACTACAATCCATCCAAATCATAGGAAGTATGTGTATCTGGCATATGTAGTAGGTGCATAACATTTTAAAAGTCTTGTCTTAGGTTGATGTTGGTTTTTTGTGTTCTCAAAATTTACAGTTCTTGCTGTGCTGTTGTCTGTGTTTATCGTGAATGCTGTTTTCTTGAGGGTGTTCCATGGTTTGTTTTTGAGAAATCCACACAAAGGTCCTGTTTCCTGTGAGAGTAGGGGGCTGGAATATGTGCCTGTCATCTGCCTAATTCTCTGCCTTTGCATGAGCAATGGATATTATAAAGACAAATCTGCAGAGTTATAAAAAGAGAATTGATAGGAATGTGTGTGAGTTCTCTCACCTTTATTAATGAATCTAAAGTTTGACTTTGGGTTTGTCATTAGGAAGGGCATTCCTGGAGTGATTCAGAATTCTGAAATGTCAAGCTAAGATAAAGGAACTTTTTTTAAAGCACAGTATCATTGTTTTCAGTTATTTGTATGTTAATCAGAACTGTCAGCCATTACAGCTTTTAGAAGGAATGTGCGATCTAACATTATAGCTCTATTTCTAAACTACACACTTAACTTCCTCTTCAAATGCTGTTATAATCATAGCATAATTCTATTTTGTGTTAGTTGAAACTCTACTGAATTCTTGTGAATTTACTTATTTATTGATAGTATCTCTTTTTTATTTCTTGATGTCATCAGCTTGATTTTGTAATGAAAAGTTGATCTGTGAATAATAGATTCTGTTTCCACCTTTGGTTTTATACCTTATGAAAGCAACACAAGTTTATGTTGTGTGCTTGTAGTTTCAAGTTGAGATTAGATTCCCACTAATTCTTCTCCAGGATTTTTTCATAAACTGGAAAAGATGTCTTATTTAGGAAGAGACAAAAATGCTAATAGTTGTTCATATATGATAATATTTTATTATATATCTTCAAGATTAATATTCTACTCTATAATAAACAGTTCAGCTGCATTATAAGAGTTGCTGCTTAGATGTAAATTGTTGGTTAGTTTGGTTTGTTGTGGGGGGTTTTTTGGGTGGGGGGTTTTTTTGTTGTTGTTGTTATATCTGTGACAGTATTGGCAGTCCCAAATTAGGATTCTTGAATTTACAAGAAGCTTAGCTGGATGCGATGCAGAGGACCATATTAGCATTATTTATCTTATTCAGTTAAGTAAGCTACACAATCTCCTTAGACTTCATCCAGTCAATGAAAAGCCCCTTGGGAAGGTGTCAGAATCTCCTTTTGGGGAGAACTTGCTTTTTTCTGACTATATAGAGGAGAACTGTTTGCTTAACTTGAATTTTTATTAAACTACCCATATTCCCACTGCCCCAAATTTCATGTTTTCATCTGACAGTGTGTCTGAGACTGCAGCTCTTTAATCATAAGGTTTTCCTCACAAAGGACTTTTCTATTTAATTAAAAGTCTAGGATTGTATAGTTATGAGTGCTAATGGTTTCAGTATCTACTGTGTCTTAGAGGAGGTATACATTAAAGTTGTAGCAATTATTGAAACTAAACGTTGTAATATAATTAGGTGTGTTGATGCAGTTTAAAGCACACTTTGACTGTAGTTTCATTTGGTACTCTGAGCTTAAGTTAGTATAGCTTTTTGTGAAAGTTCATTCTCATAATGTGCAGATTAAATTAACACACACACCCCCTCTAATAACCCAAACAGGAGTATTAAAGTAGATAGGATCCCCTTTCTTTAAAACTGGAAAGCAAAAAAGCAGACTTGGCATCATGTTTTAATTCCATACTTCCATTTAATTTCTATCCAGTTTCCTGTAAATGTATTTTTGCCAGTGCTACCTTCACTCAGTTAATAGACAGACTTGCTGGTTGCCTAGCTATTACTTCATTGATAAATGTAGTGTATAACATATTATTCAACTTACATCCTTGGGTATCCATCTGAGCAGGGTGGAGTTTTTTGTGCAAAGTGAGACCAAAAACAAGCACGAAATTCTTTAGTTCAGATCATAAAACCACAAATTGTTTTCTGCTTGTATCAATCTTGCTAATAGAGTAGAATGTAAAAAGATTATAAAATTTGAAGTCATACTGGGAACAAACACTTTGTATAGGATTAGAATTTAAAACTTAGTAAACTGGAGCCAATATTTCATAGTCAAAGAATGAAATGAAGTAGGCAAGTGGAAGTATTACACAACATCTGGAAAAATAATGTGGGGACTAATCAAATTGACATTAGTGAAACAGAAAAAGACTAGGCATTACAGAAGGTCAGATTGAGAGTTACTTGTATGGTATCAAAGGCAATTTTGCTCTTAGATGATTTAAATGGAAATGTTCTGTGTAAAATACAGCTGAAATAGCATGCTATACTCAGACTGATGAAGACGTCATCAAAAATATGGTATCTAAAAAACATACTTTGAGAGATGATACTTTGAGAAGGCTTAACAAGAAAACAAGGGTACTAAGTTGAAGAAACCAACCAAAGAGATGTTGAAAGAGTATCATCTGTTTAGTTTAAAAAGGCTGATAATGAGGAATATAAATCTGTCAATACATACAGGTTTGTTACTAAGAGAATCTGTTGTATTATACTTGCAGTGGAAAAAAGGAAGGTATAATTGGAAGAAATGTTTAATGTAAAGAAATTAAATTTAATTGTGTATTAGCAAAATGGGTGCTTGAGCTGCAGAACAGTATAAACAGTTTTGGATGTTTTCAAGAATAGTGATCGCAACATTTGTCAAAGGTTGTCCTACTGAATTCTCATTCTGCTTAAGAGGTCAAACTACAACAACCTTCTAGACCACTGGGGTTTTTATTAATATCTAGATTTGCCTTTGTATCTCAGTCTTGAGAGTCATAGCAAAACAGCATATTTTGTCGTACCCAGCATGGCCTAAGGTTATAGGCTAGTCTGTTTTGTACATACTATCTTTTGTTTGACCAGCTGGAGTAAACAGGAAAAGTGGACTGGTTTAAGGCATACCAGACCTTCCAGTGACCTGAAATGTTACCTGATGTTTGTATGAGAACTAGCTGCTCCAATGAGAGAACAGCTCTGCTTACAACTGCTGTCCCTAATGCACAAGCACAACAATTTATGCTCAGTTTGTCATACAGGCAAAAAGATTTCCTGTTTAGGATAAAAAGTTGGGGGTTTTTTTCATCTGATGAATATTATTTTGGCACTTGGCAGGTCTGCTATAAAAGAAAAAGTGTTTCTTTATTGCTTTTGATGAAAGAGCTGGGCGCTGGGTATTTTAACTGTTTTACACATTAAGTGTTTCCAGAGTAATACATTTATTTTATTTTACTTTTTTTTACTGTCGGTAGGTAGGTTTCTGATGAGGTGAGAATTGTTGAGTAGAGTAGTAACTACCTACATTAGTAGCAACAGATCAGTTCTCTATAGGAATGCAAAGGTCAAGATATTTCCTAATACTGGAGAATTCTGGATTTTCCCTCTGCCACCCCCCCATATATATATAGCCTATATAGTGTATGTATGTGTATGTATCCAGTTATATTTATAAAGGAAATATCCTAACTTCATAACATCATATTTCTGTAAACTAGTTGGTATGGTTTGCCATGGAAGTATATTTTCCCATCTGGAAAAAAAACAAACAACTCTGATGCGGAATTATTCCATCTTACTGGTATTACTGGTTTTGTTTCCTTTCTGAATATGAACTAGGAAGGAAATTTTCAGATTATTGGACAAGTATCCATGCATATCTCTTAAAAAATGCATTAAATAATTCCTCAGGAATGTATGGACTTTTTAACTCAACTGGCAAATTGATTTCCACATTCTTTGATTCATTATATTTTGATAGCGTTTGCCACTATTAAAAGTTGTTAAAGTTGTGAGCCAAATGTCATTGATACTAGCTCAAGATGCACAGAGGCTTACAGTTCAGTGTTTTGAATAACATGTATTAGAAAAAGTATAATTTGAATGAAATCAAGAGAACATTTCAGAAATGAATATTCATGTGGCAGAGGGGGAAATGAGGATGGTTTTAAGAAAATACCTGCAGAGTCAAATTTTCTTTAAAACAAACATGAATCAAACTTGAATACCTTCAAAAACTGGATCAGTCACATGATTTTCATGCATGAGATTTTGAATGACTTTGTCCAAAACTTTCTCCATTACCTAACTTTCTTGCTAAATAAATTTTGAATAGGACTGAAAGGTGTCTTGAAATGCTGTGAAATGTATAGTTTCTAAAGCTCAATTTAGTAACTGATAGAAAAGTAGTAGAAAAAAAGCATTAATCTGCTGTCAAGGACAGTGTCACAATCATAAGCCTGCACAGTTGGCTTTTGATTAGTCTTGTTCCTAAAGGAATATTAAGAACATGGATTGAGATATTAGAAAATGTCTAATTTTTGTAGAACCAGAGGAACTGCATGACAGATGATTTCAGATGATATCCTGAATCCCTTTTTAAAAAAAAAAAAAAAGTTGCTTAAAGGACACTTCAAGTTGTATATATGGCATTTATATGGCATTTATTTCCAGAACAATTATTTTGTAGACTCGGTTTCCATCTTCAGTAATTCGTAGCAGAAATGCCTGCAAACTTGGCCAGATATGGAAAAAAAGTGGATGGGGGGACCTCTACTTAAAATGTTAATTTAATCATACTTCTGACTAAGGAGGCCTTGGTTCTTATGTCAGAGAACATAAGAGCTTTGAATAGAACTAAGTGACTTGATAATAACTTTTGGTTGTTTTTTTTAACCTAGTGTTTGGAGTAAATATTCAGCAGGGTTTTTCTTCTTAAGAAAAATAAGTTGTTATCATTAGTTGTTGTTCAAAGTTTTTTCCCATGGCCCTCTAAAGCAAGGAGAGAGCTTTTTAAATAACATGAGAGTAATTTTTGTGGTCCAGTTATTTTTATTCTGTATTAAAAAATTGAGGAAAATACTATTTTACATGTTTTCTTGGGCTCCAATGCAAGAATCACGGAAGTCTTCTTCAGGGAAGGTTGTACATATTGGCAATGTACAGATAAATGTCTGTTTTAAGTAGATGGTCTTGGTTCTCTTTGTTCCATTTACCACCATGCCCAAAGACGTGGACCACCCTGGGCCTGACTAATGTAAATTCATGGAAATTTTTGGGATTTTTTTTTTTTCAGGCCCTTTTTTTTTTTTTTTTTTTTTTTTTAAGCTTCCAACATATGGCCAAAGTCACATAATTCAATTTTTTTTTTAATGATGTTTTTGGCAGCTACCATGGCAAGTGGTGCTTTATGCAGTTTAAATACTAATCCCCAGTTTGTTTCCACCTCATACACACTAGTGTTTACTAATTAAACAATGTTACTACCTACTGACTCTTCTCACATCTTTCAAAGTAATTTTTTCTTACATATTTTCAGATATGGAACAGTTTTGATTCTCTCCTGGCCCCCCATTTGATGTCTGGAGAGTTTTTATTGTTTTATCGTCCTGGTGAGATGACTTTGTTCAGAGAAGTTCAGTTTTGTTTAGAATTCTAAAATCTTAGTCCATCAAAGTCCATCAGCTGCCAAGTTCTCAGAATAACTTTCTAGTTGAATTCTGGTTTCTAAGCCACCAGTCCTTCTGGTGATTTTTTACATATGTAGAGTTACTTCAATTCCTGATCTTTAGGACTTAAAGCATATTAATGTGTATTCATGATTTTTCCCTCCCTTCCACTCTCCCCACCCCTTTGAAATTTCAGGAGAACTTGCATGATTCTGTTTGTTCTTTTTGGCTCTTCAGTAGAAGACAGTTGATACAGTATATCATTTGGCTTCCTGGGTTGTATCTTTTCTCAATTTTGGATGTACTTGTAGCAGTGTTGCTTTTTTCACCACTTAGCTGTTTTTTATCTTAGCCTCTGTAATACAAGAGGGAAAGGAACTAACCAGATCTGAAGGTGCTGTTCATGTAACTTTGCATTGAAATTGCGTGTATGTGCCGGGAGAACTGGTTTGGATGAGTTATAATGGGAAATGCTCCAATCTGTCCGCAAAGGTTTGTCAGATTCTAGTAAAATTGATCAGTCTGAGCTAGAGTGCCTCAAGGAATTGCTCCTCAAAGCAAACTTGAAATAAGGGTCCTCCACCGAGCAGTGAAAACTGTTGTCCTAAGCTATCGTGAGTCCAAGTGTCTTGAAGAGGTGGTCTTCTAAATAATGCTGTCACTGATGATTCTCTGACGTTTACTAGTAATGAGTTCTGGTTTTTCACATCAGTTACATGCATCGCTTGTGAAGACAGCATTGAATAAACTTTAAAAGGAAATGGTAATTGTGTTGCAGGTGTTACCTGTAAATGTGTGTATGTATTAATATATATGTATGCCAATATGTTCATGCACATCAGTGAAACAAAAAGAACAGTGGTCTGAAATGTTGTAGCTTTTCAGTTTAAGAAACAAAATTTGCAATAACATTCTCCTAGGAGACGAAGATTAAAGTTGTTAGAGATCTGAATCAGCTTTATTGACATTTTGCCTGTGAATATAGCTGCACTGGTTTATGTGTTTTCTTGATAATTTAATAAAGAAAGCATTTGAAATAAGAATGGGGGGTGCCTTTTTCAGCTCCCACTGAAAATGTTTCACAGCAAGTTAAATCTTTACTGCAGAAAAAACTAGTCCAAATATTCTTTGATGCTTGAATATACATGTTTAGTAGAAGGGTTTATTAATGGCATATGGTAGGTTATACAGGGAAAATGATCATGCTTGTATGAATAAAAGGTACTTGTTCTGGGTTTCAGAGACCACAAAAAGTATGGGATAAAACAATTCAAGGTATATTCTTCCAAAAGTTTCTGAAAAGCAGGTGGCAGGATTTGCTTTTCTGAAATTGCAAATATTTGCATGATAGACATGCATCCCATTTAGGATTAAGAGCTCAAGTCTGCACCTGTTTCTCATTTTTTGAGGGGCTAAGAGCAGTTTACTCCTGCTCCCAGTGCACAGATGGAATACGTGGTCTCTGTGTGAGTAAATTGGTCATGGTTTTATCTGTAGAAAGTTACATATTTCATTTTGTTTCAATACAGTGTATATTAAAATAGTTTCAGAATTCTTTGATTTCTTGAATAAATGAAAGAAATTATGGCTGACACTTGGCCATAATGGTGTTTCTAAAGTAAAATATTTTGGGTAAAATTTTTCATCTGAATTTTGCCAGACATTAAATCCCCTCCCCCTTTATTTGGACAAAAGATGTGAACTTTTGTAGTTTTCTTGGTGCTGTTGCCAAAGACCAGTGATCTGAATAGTGAAAGGAAAATAATTGCTTGCTGCTTCTGAAAGACAGTAATATTCATGTTTTTGCCTTAAAATCTGTAATAGAAAACCTTTAAATATTTGCTTCTCTGTGTAGTGTAATCACAATACATTAGGCAGTTGTACTCTGTGATGACATTCTTTGTAATGATACAGCTTATGTGAAGCATAGCTCTTTTGTTTCACATAGAATTTAACTTAATTATAGTGGGAAGTTATTTAAGGGTGGGACTTGAATGGTAGTTCAGAAGTAA
The DNA here is from genome assembly GCF_000737465.1 of Haliaeetus leucocephalus. NCBI lineage: Eukaryota > Metazoa > Chordata > Aves > Accipitriformes > Accipitridae > Haliaeetus > Haliaeetus leucocephalus. Next base: position 462,720 of record NW_010972603.1, read on the forward strand.
TGTGATTTAATTACATTAGTAGTGCTTTTGTGTGTGCACAGGAATTATATCTTACCAAGTATAAGTACTTCAGTTCTGCTGAAATAAAATTTGAAAACAATATACAAGCATCTAGGCAAAATTACTCCATTTCAACTGCTGAAAATCTGCCCTGTCATTACTAGCTTCATCTGCCTGCATTATTACTCTACATACGCATAATGCACTTATAATACATGGCTTCAAGAAGTTATAAAACATATGTACCTTCGTACAGCAAGAGCTTTGTTTTATCTGAATATAAAAAAAAAAATTATATCGTCTGAAATATAATGATAATGTGGCAGTTCCTAAGGTCTTTTGTCATGGGTATATTTCTCATGTGACTAATTAAAGTTATGAAACGTGTTTATATCAATGGGAAGGTGAACAAAGTTTCTGGAAATATTTTTACATTACTGTGTTCTTTGTCTGGCAGATAATTTAAATTTAATGAGGATGTATGGCACTACTAGGAATGAATTGTGTGCATAAACTAGCATTTTACTTGGAGGCATAAGAAATGAGGAATTCCACTGTGTAGAAAGAATAAATAAAATATTTTTGTAACATTCTGTTGATGGATGAGAATGATTTATTCTGAGCTTTGGTGTTGGATCATCTCTTAGATCTGTATTGTTTCTGACACAGTTCTTACACTTTTCTTCCACAGTATATGAGAGGTTCTTTAAAAAGTCTTTCAGTAATCTTTTTTTTTTTTTTTGCCTTCCTACTTTTTAAGGGCTCTAGACTGAAAGCAGTGTTGGTTTTGGTTCCACAACTGTTACAGAAAAGTTACATTAACATTTAAATTAAAATCTTATCTGAAAAGAAGACATCTTCAGTTAAGCAGAAGTGTAAAATGACCTACCCTAGTCTAGGGGAAGCTCTCACAAAGTCTTGCACAAGTTCTTAAAGACTCAGAAAGCTGGCCAAGAATACGGTTATCTCTTATGTTGTCTAGTAATCTAGGAGTCTTCAACATGAAACAGGGCAAAAAAAGAGCATCCCAAAGTGCTTTTGGTTGTGCTAGAAGACAACTGACCACAGTTTGATGCACAAATATGCAAGGAAAATAGTTGTTATGCACAGAAGTCATGATTTAACAATAGTTCAGCACAGGAATCTTCATCTAAGGAGTTAAAAAGAAAATAATTTTTATGGGAATCTCATTCTATGTATGGCAGGTAATCCAAAGGTTCTTGACAAAAAAAAGCTAATACAGCCTCTGATTGTAGTTTATTCAACTAATAAGAAGTTGTAGTTGACCTTTCCTAGTGATTGTGAGGGTAGCAGTGAAGGGTTATGAAATTGAAGATGAATAGCCTAAGTTTGACGCAGAAAAAAAGAGGGAGCCAATTAAAAGACAAGGGGAAAATGGTGGCCTGGGTAGTGTTCATAAGGATTCTGAGTATTCATAGAGCAAAATTGCATTTGTTAAAATTAGAGTAGTGTTGCAAAAAAATCAAAGGGCAGGATGGAAAGTGAGTAGGTGAGGTTTTTCAGCAGTATGGAGAATAACAAAGAATTTTCCTTGTGTGTCTGTATTGCCTTGATAGTTTAGTGGTGGATTAACTTAGTCTCTCTGACTTTACACTGAAATTGTGGAGAAGTCCTCACTCTCAGAATAAGGAGGAATTAAATTTGTACTTCCTTACTAACTCTAAGCAGTTTACTGCTGCCTCTCAGCCCTGAAATTTTGCTCTTTCATTATTTCCAGAGTATCATCTTGGCAGTTTTGTCCACTGCCTGCCAGACTTTATGATGCCAGGGAGACCTCACTCTCCTCTGGCATGTGTGTAGAGGAAGGCTACCCTCAGTCTGTTCAGAGCTGATGTTGGAAAAGAGAAGAGAGAAAATTAAAGGGTTTAGCTATGTAAGTAACTTGTTAGCAGGACCTTAGTTGTACTGTAATGCTAGGCTAGTGAATAATGGAGCACAGAGCATCTAAATCTTTGGGTAAGGATCCTGGAAGACTTACAGTCAGAATGTGAGATTATGGAAGAAGGTTCAAGCTACGGGTGATGTTTAAGTTAAAGACCTGAATGACAGAATGAGATTTCTAGTTTGGGTGGAAGGAGACAATTCTAGATGGAACGGTTTGATCTGCGAAGGTGATAATTGAATTTGGAGGTTAAGATGTGAAAGGAAAAGGAAGAAAACCACTTACAAAACCCTGAGGAATCTGCATGGAAAATGGAGCAGAGAATGAGGAGAATATACTTAGAAGAAATGCTGAAGGGGTGATTTGATAAGAAGTGGATATCATGGAAACTGATGAAAGATCAGGTTTTATGAAGAAGTAAACTGTGTTTTACAGTGGAAAGGGTCAAGGAGGTTGAAGATAGAATATTGGTTCCGCTGTGTGTCTAAGAACTTATTAGAAATTTTGGCAAGAACATTTTTCATTGTTAAAGACAATTTTTTTAAAAGGATGAAATGAACAGAGAGTAACTTCAGGCAACAGTTGTAAATAGTGCATTCTTTGAACTTGGCAATGAAAAGACAAGTACAATGATAGTCCTACAGATGCATGAGGCACAAATGTTCTAGTATCATTTTATTTTCCTATACCTTACAATATACAAACCTTTAATTAAAAAAATTAATGTGCTAATGAAGTTGCTCTATTCAGTTTCAGGGCTGATTGTTTTGGTTAGTAACATAATCTGTGTTCAAATGGAAGAACAGGCATGAGATTACATAAAAATTAGTTATTCCATATGTGCCTAATAAAAAGATTTCAATGTATATGCAGACAGTTGCCATAGGGAATTTTGGTAAATTATAATTTAAATAATTACGAACTTTCCCTTATAGCAGAGAGAAACTAGTTGCTTTAAAGAATATATACCAGATATATGTATGTACAGCAGGTTTTGTTCGTTACTTTATTGTTTCTAAATTATGTTAAAGCGAAAGCAACTGTGGATAAGAATTTAATAGTTCAGCCTGAAAAATACATTTAAAATGCCCTTAAATATCTCGATTGTGCGTGCAACTGTTAATAGCAATTCTTTAGTAGTTAAGATGAGAAATTGATGTATTTTTATTGTAAGGTATTTTCAAAATTGCTTGGAGAAATAATAGCATTAAGAAAAGAAGATCTGCCAAGAATTGATGTTAAATATCCATTGTTTCCTGGCTATGTTTTGCACATTTGTTTGTTATGGCATGTACCTGTTGTTCTAACATTGTTTTAATGCGCTGTATGTAAAATTCATGTGCAATATATTAAACCTGAAGGAGGAAGCTTGTTAGCCAAAAGATAATTTGGCAAATATCTTTTTGCAGGTACCTTTTGATATATAATCCTACAGAACAAGAGCGATTTTCAGTCGTTTCAGTCAATGTCAATTCACCCAGAGTTAAATTATTATCTCCTTTGGGAAAACCTGTTCTTATCCAGATTAGTGCTGTTTGGGATGGAGCAACTACAGTATCACATGAAGCGTATCAGGTATGCTATTTTAAGTAAAAAGCATTAAAGTATTTTTGGGGGCAGATATTGTAGCTTCACAGTTGAAGAAAATGGAAAGCATTCTTGAAATACTGGCAATTCTGTATTTGCAAATAATGCCATTAATTCATTTTAAGGAAGAGAAGAAACATATATATTTAGTATTAATGTTTCTTAAACTGATAAGTTATTAAACTTTTGTGATATGGTGGATTACATTTAAAGGGTCAGTTTCAGCTGCATGAACAGAAAATACTGGATGTGTGTCTTTTCCCTCAACTTTCTAAAGCTGTTTTTTCCTTCAAGTGGTAGTTAACTACACTCTGTCTGTGCTCAAGCACTCCAGCTGGAAGGTTTTGTAAGTGCAATGGCTTAAGCAGTTAGATTCTGATTTTGATTTTTTTGTCTTCCAGATACAGAGGCTGGATAGTAATCTCCATTATTCTTGTACTCAAGCTAGACAGATGACTTTGAGTCTGCCTCTTAGTTTTGGTTTTAAACAAAGGTTCTGAGAATTTTTGAATCGTTCATCATTATAGAAGATTGTCCTCAATCTTGACGCATCAGAAACTGTATTTTGTTAAATGCATACTGATATAATAGTATTGTATTACTTTCAGGCTTACATTCTTAGTCTGATTCCTTTTGACTAGGGAGCCAAGTTGAACTTGTTTCAGGATAATATTCCTGTGAAGATAATTCAATAAGTGTGTCTCAGTTGTCCTCCAAAGGGATAATTATTGATAATTGTTGTGTGTTAAATTGGGTAAGCAGCTCAGCCCCATACAGCCACTCACTCATTGCCCCCAGTGGTATGGGGGGGGGAAATTGGAAAGGTAACAGTGAGAAAACTTGTGGGTTGAGATAGACAGTTTAATAGGTAAAGCAAAGGCTGTGTATGTGAGCAAAGCAAAACAAGGAATTAATTCGCTACTTCCCATTGGCACACAGATGTTCAGCCATCTCCAGGAAAGCAGGGCTCCATCCCGCATAACGGTTACTTGGGAAGACAAAAACCATCACTCTAAACGTCCCCCACTTCCTTCTTCTTCCCCCAGCTTTATATGCTGAGCATGACACCATATGTTCTGGAATATCCTTTTGGGCAGTTGGGGTCAGCTGTCCCAGCTGTGTCTGTCCCCCTTCCCAACCTCTTGTGCACCCTGTCCTGGTTTCAGCTGGGATAGAGTTAACCGTCTTCCTAGTAGCTGGTACAGTGCTATGTTTTGAGTTCAGTATGTGAAAAATGTTGATAACACTGATGTTTTCAGTTGTTGCTAAGTAGTGTTTAGACTAATGTCAAGGATTTTTTCAGCTTCTCATGCCCAGCCAACGAGAAAGCTGGAGGGGCACAAGAAGTTGGCACAGGACACAGCCAGGGCACCTGACCCAAACTGGCCAACGGGGTATTCCACACCATGGGATGTCACATCTAGTATAGGAACTGGGGGGAGTGGGGGCAGGGAATCGCTGCTGGGGGACTAGCTGGGTGTCGGTCGGCAGGTGGTGAGCAATTGCACTGCGCATCATTTGTGCATTCCAATCCTTTTATTATTGCTGTTGTCATTTTATTAGTGTTATCATTATCATTATTAGTTTCTTCTTTTCTGTTCTATTAAACCGTTCTTATCTCAACCCACGGGTTTTGCTTCTTTTCCCGATTTTCTCCCCCATCCCACTGGGGGGGGGGGGGAAGTGAGTGAGCGGCTGCGTGGTGCTTAGTTGCTGGCTGGGGTTAAACCACGACACACACCCAGCCTACTTGCTGGTGGGGCAACATGAGAAGCAGAGAAGGCCCTGATGCTGTGTAAGAAGTGCTGAGTGGTAGCTAAAACATCCCTGTGTTCACAATGTTGTTGATATCAAAATATTGCACCATATGAGCTACTATGAAGAAATTTAACTCTATCCCAGCCAAAACCAGTATGATAATTAACACTGTTAATTGCCTGAAGAAGAAGAAGAAGAAGAAGAAATAAAATTACATATCTGTACCTCAAATTCTAAGCAAATTGCTTTGGAGATCTACCTTGTATATTACTGTTATGTGCAGATTACTTTATAGCTCCTGAATATCCAGAGACTAAAAATGAGACAGTTGGCTTATATTTTGCTATTTAAATCTGTGGATTTTTAAATGCAGCTTAAGTGGTAAGTAGGGTGTGTGCACAGTTGATGTGCTACACATGCATCTTTAATGCACAGCAAACAGCTGAGAACTGCACATCACAGCTAACATTTTTTAACAAGATACAAAATCATTATTGCATTAATAACATCTCGATGCTAAGCAAATTAGCGATGCAGACATTTTTGTTTGCTAATTCTTCTTAACATGCTTCAGCTATTAGTTTTGGAATGTCATTTGTAATTTCATATCCATTTATGGAATATGGGAAAAATTCAGCCATCTTAAAATACTGAAGCAAAGTGAGTTAGTCTGAGCATAAATTTAGCATAACAAGTTAATACTTCAATATTTTTAATAATGGCTTCTTCTTTGCTCCCAACAGATCTCTTTCATGGCACATCTACCACCTCTGGGGATTGGAGTTTACCAGCTTTTGGAGGTTCAAAGTTCAGAAGCAGTTTTAGCAGACTATAATATATACGTGAGGAATAGTAGGCAGGAGAAGCCAGACAAACTTTTCAAGATAAAAGAGATGCAACATTCGGTGGATAATATAATATTAGAAAATTCTTACATGAAACTGTGGTTTTCTGGAATGTCTGGATTACTGGAGGTGTGTTGCATAATATTTTGAAACACTATGTTTTACTTTTTTAAGAACTTCTGTCATTATTCATGGAAACCTAAATGTGTCGACTATTTCAAACATGATTCTCTGTCCTTAGAAAATAAATACCAAAGAAGATGGTAAAAATCATCAAATGAAGGTGGAGTTTGCTTGGTATGGAACTACAAGTAACCGGGATAAAAGTGGAGCTTATCTCTTCTTACCAGATGGAGATGCCAAGGTAAATCTTCGTTTGCAGAGAGATTCTAATCATGAAGTAACTTGAAGCATTCTGCAAATACAGATTAGAAGAGCTCGTTTTCCCCAGCACTGAAATTCAGCTGTGTGGCTATAAATAGAGAGATCAGTTATTGAAATGATTGGCAGAGTTTCATACTTCGTAACCCTAGATTTGGGTAGAAACATGTCATTAATTTGAAAGTGTAAAAATATACAGAATATTTATGGTTCACCAAAAAATTTACGTAAGATGCTACCCTTGCAAGAAATCCAGCAAGACGTGACCATTCACTATCTATAAATTAAGTTCACTTTCACTTCCTGTGGTGAAAATGTATAGAACATACTGATTAATTTCTGCATTTCTTCAGTTTTCTGATTCTTAAGATTTCTTTATTGTGAATGAGGAGTTTCCAGTTCAGAGTGTAGTACTTTTTTAGCTGATACTAGCATATGTAGTTTAATATAGTAGTTAAGATACTAGGTCCCAATTGATGAATGTAAAGACGGAGCAACTGTTCTGATTTAGTTGTCTAGTGTTATCAGTATTTTTATCTCAGTAATTATTGGAGAGAAACAGCATACTTCTATTAGTTTTCAAATTGGAAATTCAGAAGTGACAGTGTTCTTGCACTAATTACCATACGGAATCTACTGTACCACTTTTGGAACTGGAAAGAGGATATTTCAGAAAGCATATGATGAAATAATGAGCACTTTTAAGAAGCTAGGTAGTTTGCAGTGTACTTCTTCTGCCCAGTTTCTCCTGGGGAAACTTTAGTTGCATGCATAAGGCAAATTGGGATTTGCTTCAGGAAATAAGCAAGGGTAATTACTCTGGTTTTGGGTGGGGGTTTTTTGGTATATGTGTAAATCAGTCAGGAAGTGGACAGAACAGTTTCCTTTGCTTTTAGCAGTTTCTCCTAGAAGCACATGTTTTGAGGTCTGTGAGTCGGCAGTTTTAAACCATTTAGTGTATTTAGTCCCATAATTGTTTGTATCCGTTATGTTCAACAGGGTTCACTTATTCTTAATTTTTAAATGTCAGTGGTTTTGATCTGTGAATACGTGAACAATATCACTTACAATTTTTAATTTTTACCTTTCATCAGCTGCATGGTCACACTTACTTTAGATGCTACTTTGTCTTCTGCTTATAAAAACAATCACTAAATCTAACAGTTATATAATTTTAACTACACTTTTTAATTATTTGCTTTATAAAAATAATCTGGACAAATACAGATAGCAAAGTGCTATGGTTTGAACAGAAAAAGTCTGTCACATGCCTGCAAGCACAGTTAGAAAATAAGGTACATATTGAACTTCTATGAAAAATGAAATTAAAGTATGTTTTTAGTTAACAATAAAAATGGTGATGTGGTCAGCTTTTGTAACTTTTTATTCAATAAAAATGAAATCATGATACTTCTAAAAATTCTGCTTCATTAATATATCATAAGGCTCATTTGGCTTGCGTTTTAGTAACATTAATTAGGTTGTCCCACTGGCAATAACAATGTAATTTTATAGTAGTTTCTAAAATAATTTCAACTAATTATTTCTGTCTTAAAAGAAATGCCATCTGTTCGGGGTTCTCAGTGTGAGGTGGATTGACAAACGTTTTCTGTGTCCTTGTGTGGAGTGGCAATAGGATAGATTACAGGCAGTTTTCTTGATTTTTGGCTAAGGTTTTATCTCCTATCCCCCTCACCCTATGTATTACTGCAAAATTTACAAAGAATAATTGCCTTTGATGTTGGGTCATTTTCCTCTGGTGTAAGTACAGTTACATGTTTTCTTTACCTTTGTTAACTGGTTGTCTTGTCACCTGATAAGTCTTTTGGTTCCTTTCTTTTCAGTTCTGCAATACTCAGAAATTATTTTTCTTCATCTAGTTTAATTGTCTGTCTTACTGTAGTACTTAGATAGCCTTTTTGGTCTTGGGTTCTTCCGCCAGTTTAATTTTGGAAACTTGGTGCTGTAACATGCTAGGTTTGCAGGCCATGACTTACAGCCATGTCAGTTTAGAACACTTGACACATACAATGCAGCTCTGGTCATCAGTAGACTGTGATGAGTGGATGTCATGTTTTCTGCAGATGATGGTCTGTGTACTAGAATGTACATGGATCTGAATCTTTCAAGAGGTTCCTTGGATTAAACATTCTGATGGCTGATCTAAAACTAGCCTGGAGTACTGCAAAGAATGAATTCTTGCTAAGAAATGGTAAGCCTCTAGTACCAACACCAAGTTGGACATCAGCAGAGACCTGGGTTAATAACAGTGATTTACACACTATTAAATAGAAGGGTGCACTGAACACCAATAACGCTTTATCACTGCTCTGGAAAGAATAGCTGGACTTAAGGCTCTGTGACACAGTGGCAAACGTTGCCATGGTGCAGCTAGACAGCTCCCAGTAAGAACAGTCTCTGGGGTAGTGGCATAGGGTCTTGACCATGGATGATTCTGTCCTTACTGTCTCTGAAGTGTGAAAGTTGTTCAGTGGCAGCCTCAGGTCAGGACACCAGTGCGAAGTCCAGGACAATGACAGAGAGCAGAGGCTCCATAATGCAGCTCTGGAGATAAGGCAGTGCTCCTGCCATGTCTTTGTATTTTCTGCAAAATAGAACAAAAGCAAGGTACCAGGGAAAAGGCAGTATCTTTATTTTTTAAAATATAGTGCTTCTTAACTGATTGACAGTGTTATCAGGGTTTGGAAGGAAGGTACTTCCTTGGACCTCACAACAAATATAAACAAAAGCATCCTGCCTGTGAAGGGAAAGCATGTTTCTATCTCTTGTGATTTTGTAAAGGATGGCCAACTCTATAAATCTCTTAGATCTGGGGGAAAAAAATCAGCATTCGATAAACTCTGAAAGAGTAAAATATCTCTATTTTCTTCTTTGTTTTCAAGATCAGTCAATAAGCGATGACCAACTTACTAGCCATGTTTGGTATCAATAGGGAATAGAATAAAAGAAAAACAGGTTTTTTTCTGAAGAGTCAGATGCTAAGTGTTTGTGGGATCGATGTGAGTGGTTCATTTCCTTGTTTTACAAATCGTTTTTTCAGAATCAAAGTGGACTTTCTTGGTAGACCCAAACTGGGAAATTGTGATTCTCCCTCAGGCAGCTTGTGTCTATGCATGCATTTGTATTAGTTGCTGTAGGTACTTATGTACTAACAGAATATATAAGAAAACAGATTTATTATTTTTATCTGGCAGGATCTTTAGTGCCAGAGCTTTTCTCCCTTTTTTTCCTCTTCACACTTTGTTGCCATGGTTGGACTTCTTTTACTGATCTCTTACTTGTATTGCTGCAGCTGCTGCTACTAGCTTCAAGAAATTTTTTTCATGGCAGGTCCTTTTTTAATCTATCAGGATTACCTGTTGCATCTACTTCTCAGAGAAGAACACATATCTGAGTTATTTAAATGCTTTGCCTTCAAACCTAAGGAAAAGATAATGGTATCTTTCCACATTTTCATAAGTGAGATTGGGATGTTCTGCTGCCCAAAAGGAGAGACACTATCCATTTAGAGTATCCTGCTGTATCCATCTTCAGATCTTCCCTCTCAGAAGGGCAGAGGATCCTCATTCAAGCACAGTATCCTTAGTTGTAATGATTCTCCTGTTTTTGCATGGCTGATAATGGGAAAAGACAAGTACGCAGGCACCGTTACCTGGAGGGTGCTCACATTACTCAAGAATTGGCTGCCTTTGAAGTGTCTGTTCTTTCCTGAGTGGTATGTATTTTCCTCAAGCATCTTATCTATCATCTAAAAATCTGCCCCACATATTGGTGGGGTTTTTCTGGAGACAAAAGTATGAAGATGACAACTGTCTCTCTTCTGCCATGTAACTCTTAAAAAACAGTTCTCAAGAGCTCCTAGTATTTGATTTTTATCCACCTCCCACTCCACCCCCAAGCCCAGTCTAATCTCAGACCCTGCCAAATGAAGGGTAATCTGCTGTTGAGAAGCAATTTTTCTTGAAGGCTTTGTCTTGAGTTCTTTTTTAAAACCTTGGGCATATCAAGAGCAATTCAGTCTGCCTTAGAAAACTTTCCTTTGGGTGTTGTTTATTTGACTTCCACACCAACAGTGTGCTACACTGCCAGAAATTTCTGGGCCACACTAAGATGGTTAGTAGTGCTTCACTTGACTACAAGGGGAAAGGCTTACTGCTCATGCTTCATGCCTTCAGGCTGCAATATGCCATGCCAGCTTCTGTGCAAGCCAGTAAACGTTTAAGCGAGGGCATCTCTCCAGTTATCTCCACCCTTTGGCACCCAGTTTGATGCCAAGTATTTTAAGATAACCTAGGGAGCTATGGGATATTATTTTGCTCCAAATATTCTCCCTTAAAATTTTTAGCTCGCTTCCTCCCACCATTCCTTTAAGGGGAGGTTTTGATATTTCTCTTGAATATAAGTACTATAAAATGGTTTCTGGACCCTTTGACCCATAGTGCTGTTACCCTGTTTCTGAAAATACTGCTTTCCAGGCTCAACAGAACCTGCCACAGTAGGCTGCTGAATCTCGTACAATGGAACTCATGCCAGTGGAGCTGAGGGGAACAGATTTTACAGTGTCTATTCATTTTAACTGTTTAGGAAGTGGAGTCTTGAGACTACCACTGGATATGAGACCCAGATATTTTTATTCCTAATTTAAGGCCTGAGTAATTATAGAATCCTTCATGCTGGAAGGTCATTTAGTCCAAGCTCCCACTCAAAGCAGAGTAAATACTGAATTCAGACCAGGACTTTATCCAGTCAGTTTGGCAAATAACTCTATCATTGCTTGTTCCTTCCACTTCAGAAAGGAAAGTTGTTTGTGTCTGAGTAGTAAGAGGCCTATTTCTGCATCTTGGACTTTCATATCAAAATTATCTTTATGTTTCAGATCCAGGACCAGGATCATTTCACAGGCCTCTGTGCATCTCACCAAGGATCTTTACAATGATACTAGAATAATTACACATTCAATGCATAAAGATCTTTTCCTGCTTAAAAGCCTGATTCACTGACATGTTTCCAGTGTGGCAAACCTGGTCAATTATCTCTTTATAGGTTCTGAACTCAGTGTGTCTCCAGATGACTATCAAGAAATCACTTTCTAGGATTAGTGCTTTTCTAGGCATTAAATATGAATTGGGAGGCTTCCCTGTTCATTCAGTACCATGTTTTTTCTTGATTTTTGCTGTTTGCCCAACAATCAGGAAGCAACAGGTGTCCTTGAGAACTTGAGTATACATCATGTCTCCACTCTTTGTATCAGAAAGAACTTGTCTAACCCCCAGAACTATATGATAGCATGTGCCTTTGTAACTCTTCTTCCACATTTATACTTTTTTCCCTGCACTATGTCTGAATTAGAGGCTTGCAAACTGGTTTTGATACATTTCTCTCAATGCATGTGCTAGTGGAATCAAATTATGATTTTTAAAAATTCATTAGTTTCAGACAATACCTGCAAAATGACATTTAATTCCTTTTCTTTTGTATCACCTCATCTTTCTGTATACTTGAGAATGATAATTATGGTTGCATTTATCGTCAGCTGGGGAGCTGATCTGGCTACATGCGCAGCTTGGAGACTCTGGTTTGTGAACTTAGTGTTTGTGGAAATATCTGAGAGTCTGAGAGCTGTTAAACACGTCTCATTTCAGCTTTCTACTTGTATGGGGAAGCCATATTTTGGTAGTTGTTGTCAATGTCACTATCATGTTTTACGCTAACAAGCTCAATGAAGCAGAGCTTCAAGTATATTTTTTACTTTTGTTTTAAAAAAATTACTTTAGGTAATTTTTTCTTTTTTTTAATAAGTGCACAACCTTTTGCATTCCTTTGTCACTCATCCAGCATCTCTCCATTTTGCTGGTTTGGTCCTGGATAGCTCCAGTGAGAGCCCTGGTGACAGATGTTGTTACAAACAATAGAAATAAGCCCATAAAATAGGTGTTACTTTGCTAGCAGAACGTATTTGGCAGGCTGGTGTTAGTGTGAGTAGTATTCTAAGTAATAATTGGTAAGGATATTTGCTTGTCCTGAAGAAATCAGGTTTCTTAGTTTATTTTCTCAGAGTTCCTTTAGCTGCTGTTTCAGTCCTTCATTCCTGACCTGAGGATCTTCATGTTGCCCTACCCTGTAGGCAGGATTTTGAAGGGTTTGATTATTCCACCTACCTGTCAGTAATCCAGTTCCTCTGTGGGATTTTAATCTAAATGTATACTTCTAGGAGCATGTAGTCACAGGTTAAATGAGTTTGTCTTCTCTACATATGTGTGATAGATAAGCAGGTAGATAGCAATTTCTTCTGCCAGAAGAAAGAGGAAGATTCAGTCTACATTTACGGATCTTGGCAGTTTTTCATGGAAATAAGAGAACCCAAAAGCCAGCTCAAATTCTAGCCTAAGTTCTGGTCTTCAAATTTCCTTATCCCAGCATATTAATTCACCTGGCTTCTGTGCCCTCCTAATACCATACTCCTCCTGTATTTCTCAGGTAGCAAATGGATTTTGCATAATAGGTAACACTTGTCTGTCTTATTGACAAGATGAGACTCCTTGGAAGTATCCCATCATTTTTTTATGTCAACTGTTAAAAAGTCCAAAAGACTCTTTCCTCATTTGGGTTTTTGTACTGATTAACTGGATGAAACATTGTTGTAAGATGATCAGTAGAAAAATCCCTCTTTGCCTAAAACAACCCATCTTACCAAAGTGTAAGCAATTATGATTCCTCTTCCAAACTCTTGTACAAAGTATTACTGTAGTTGATAGCTGCAGCGTTGCCTCTTGGAGCTCTGGCAAAGCTTTAATTAAACAGTGTTCCATCTGAACTTTTAAGAATAAATATGTGAATAGAAAGGCAGGCTTTTAGTCTTTGAAAGTCTCTTTCAGTTTCTTCTTTTACACAATACTACTTAAAATCTTCTCTGTGAATATAGAAACAGTTACATGCTCAAAGAAGAAGATAGGATGGATATGTACCTGTACTTGTTCTTCTCTGACATGTTTTGTCTGTATGTATGTAATCTTGATACCCTCTCTTCCTCAAGATACGTTTGATCTTTGGTTTCCTTGCTTGAGAAGAAAGAGCATGCTTGGTCCTTCTTATGACATTGTTACATACGGGAGGAAGACAGCCACCCTCTAAGCTTTCTGCTTAGATCCCTCTGAATAACATGGTTTTCAAGTATTTTGTTGGGTTTTTTTTGAGTAAAGTCTTTATTGCTGTTGCCCTATAGTAGTAGTTGCATGTGTTGTATTTAATTTTTGGCTTTGTACATGCTTAATATTTAACCCATTTTTACCTTTGTAGCCATCCATGTATTTCTGTATAATGTATACAGTTCAGTTTGGAATCAATTGTTTTAAAAAAAGTTATTGTTTGCTTAGCTGAGACTCAAAATACTGTGACTACATGAAAAAATAATTTTCTTCAACTCCTTGGTTTTACTATGGATATGAGAAATTTTTGCTAGTCTTTGAGAGACGTTAGTAAGAAGCCAGTGTCCCTCTTGAGGTTTCATAATGATTCCCAGCACTACCCTGCATTCCCGGGGGCTCCCCTGGCAACTATGGCTGCTTTTGATGAAGAAAAAGCTTCCTCTTTCAAAAGGATATGCAAACTGACCTACAAGACAGTGTAGAGGCAGCTTTCCTCATGCAGTGTGTACCAATGATGTAGTAAACTGTGAGCAAACAAAACGGGCAGTTAAACAGTCTGCCACAGATTATGAAACTACAGTATTTGATTACTGGTTAGCAAGCATAATTTTGCAGCAAAAAAGCTCAATCCAGATGTTTGCAATATTAATAATTACTGTGGTTGTCTGTAGGCCTTGTATCCATTAATTCTCATAAAATACCTGTGAGATATGTAATGAGGGTTATCCTAATTTTAGCTAACAGAAAAATGAGGCTCTGAAGAGAAGTGGCTGAATTTCAGACTAGGTGTAATTTTTTAGTTCCCAGTTTTTAGACTAGACTTAGATGTAGAACAGTTTGAAAAAATTATAAGACTATTTAATATTTATTAAATACTTTGATTTATTGACACTACTTTTATGCAAAACTTTCAAAACAATTATTCTAACTTTCTATTTTCTTCCTGTAGCCTTACATTTTTACAGATCCACCTACCATACGAGTTGCTCATGGAAGGATTTTCTCAGAAGTTGTATGTTTTTTCCACCATGTGACACATACCATGCGACTGTATAAAGTCCAGGGTAAGAGTTGTGAAATTCTATCTCTCTCAGCAGTTATTTTTCATCACTACAGCCTTGGATCCTACCTGTCTTTTTAATTTTTAAATGCACTTCTGAACTAGTGCAGAATTCGTCAGACTGAAGTCTTTCCCAGATCCAGTGCACCATGATCCTTTTCTGAGCATCATGCTAGTCATTAAGCTGGCATGCTTAAACTCAATAGATTTGTTGGATATACCTCTCAGTATTAGGAAATTTTATAGTATAAATTACCTGCAAGGGTGTCCTGAACTTTACTGGGTCATCTGAATTCTGTAGGTAGCTATAAATTAAGAAAATGAGAAAAAAAAATTTAGAAATATCTTGGAGATGATGTAAAAAAAAACATAGTTTGTTTCATAGCTTCAAACTTACTGATGGAGGTACAACAATATGTTCTCTGAAGTCACAAAGAATGTAAAGTTCTTTGTTAGTGGCATTAATAGTGAAGCCTGGTTTACTCCAGAACTGTAGGCATGCTTTAGTTACCTTTGAGCCTTCTCTTTATGTCCTTCATCTGCTTGGAAGAGCTTGTGACAGAATCAGCTATGTTTGTTGAGGCACCAGCACTGACCACTGCCTTATTGACTCTTAGGACATAACTTCAAATCAGTTTTGCTTGCTTTTCCTTCAGTAAGGCTTTCATTTTTTGTTTCTCTACTGACTTCCAAGAAAATTCTAGGAAAACAGTAACTTTGGAAACTCTGCATGCTTCCAAACTTGATGATTAAATTGGCCAGTGAAAAATGTAAAAGAGGGAGGAAATCATGGTGCAATTGTTATAAACTTATTTTCAAGTGTATGTTTTTGTCATTAAAGTAGGAAACATACATTTTCAGTTGTTCACCTATTTGGATTTACTCTACTGGAATCTTTCTGAAATACAGAAGCATTGGCTGATACTTTCAACACTTGAAGGAAATTAAACATGTTTTGTATTAGCACTACTTTTACTGTAGGTGTCAAAATTGTCTGTGTGGTTTTAAAAATCTTATTTATCATATTTTATTATTTTTCTAAACACTTTCAAAAGCAAATAATGGAGCTATAAGGACTTCAAAAGTCTCCCTTGCTTCTTTTCTTATTTCTTTTAGGTTTCAAAAGTAGTACTGCCAGTAATACCTACTTTACAGTCGCACAGAACTGATCTGTTTGGTTTTCAGGGGTTTTTTTAGTTGTAATATGTTTCTCTTTAGAAGAACTAAAATTGATTCAGATGCCTCATTTTTTTATGACAGAATTGTATACTTTGAAGTTGCTAGAGTTTACCCATATGCCATGTACTGGTCAGAGTTCAGTTGCCAGCTCATCTCATACAGTAATTCTAGATCAAACTCTAGATCACATTCCTTATGAATGCAAACCACGATGTTGTATACTAAGTTGTTGTTGAAGACCCTGAGGAAACATGTTTTTATTCAAGATTATATTTTTTTGGTTTTATGTGACCAATATGTAAAATGGACTTAGATGAAAAAAAGGTACCTTGAGGTCAAGATGTACTAGGTTGCCAAAAATGTGAAACAAAAGTTACTTTGCTGTGTGGGTTTCAGTAAACTTCTTGGCAAGGAGGGAACTTATATAAGGAGAATGTTTATTGTTGTGAAGGGGAGGGAAAACTTGAAAAAAGCCTGAAAAGTCTCTATTTTGGTTAGGGTGAGGTTGTTTGGTTTTTTAAAATGGATTTCTTTGTAATATTGCCTTTTCTTTAATTTGTTAGTAACTGTCTACCAGAAGTATTATACTTCCATTACACCATTCACAGAAAATGAGTTGTCACTGAAAATCACTTGCTTGCCAATTCCCAACACTTAAGTTTATCTTTCATTTTGAGTGCACTATCTAGGTTTTTCGTCTTTTGCTTTTTTTTGACCATTTTTATTTCATCACACTATTTCAATACTTACACCATTACCTATCCAGTCACCATGGTGAAGTCCTGTACCACATTCCCAGCTTTTACAAGGAAAAATGATGCAATTATTTTATATATTTTCTTTGTTTACTTTTATGGTGTTTTTTTGTTTTAATTTCTTCATATGAAATGGCCTTTGTCAAAGTTTAAAAATTAATACTTTACATCATTGTTTTGCTGAGGTCTGTTTTCTGGGCTTTGAAAGGGAAGTTATTTATATAGCTTTACTTCAATTAAAAGAAGGTATCTTGAAGTCTTACTAGATATGTACAGTAACAAAGCATGTGGAGAGAAATAAATATGAGTATGTGTATGTATACATTTTCTTCTTAAATAAAGACCTGATACTCCTATTGTAACCTACCTGCTTGCCAGGGGGTGGAAAGCCTGATTGTGTGGCTAATCCAACTGGTGGACAGTACTTCCGAGTCCTACAGCTTCTTCAGCAATTTTGGTAAAACACTGCTTTTTCCACTTTTGGCTTTAGAATTCTGTTGATTTTGAGCAGAAAATACCCTGGCCTGACAATTCTGTTCAGTAATTGACCAATGAGTGATTTTTAACTTCTTCTGCTTCCATTGGCATCTGGTTTTGATATCAGCATGATTTTGTTAATCTTTTTATCAGAAGCTTCTTATGTTTCATTATCTTCGTAATTGTATTTTTGTATTAACTCAAATTACACAGTAGAAAAGAGCTGAGAGTAATTCATGGCCTGGTCATCTTAAAATTGTAAACTAAAATATTGCATCCTTGTTCAATGTACTTGTGCTTTAGAGTCCTCCTTAAAATAGTTGGAAAATCTATGACTAAGAGCATCAAAAGTGGAGTTTATAGATCCACTTTTTCCAGACTAGGTCTGGGAAAATAGAATTAATTACCTGAACAGAATGTTTTTCATTTAGCACTGTAGTATAATAGCCATTGGTGAATGTTAACATTTTAACAGTTGCTGGTACTGCTGCAGGTGGCATTCAGATTTTAAAAGATCAGGAAACAAATACAGAGCTTGACATCCACTTCATTCAGGTGACAAAACCACAACCCTGACTACATTTTACATACAAAATAATAGCATAAAAATTGAAGGAGGTGGACACTTTCAGCATTCCATTGTATAAAGGTTCAGAGTGTTTGTTTTAGAATTTGACAAAGTAAAGACCTTCTTAAGGAAACTATTCCAACATGCTCTCAAACTGAACTGCTAAAAAAATTTGAAAGCTGTATGTGCAGAAGGACAAAGAGATTGTGCTAACTCCTGGCCATGTGCTTAGGAATCTAGGAATTTTATTTGAAGATATTTTGTCCTTCTGCAAAAGATTCTGCAGTTCAGGAGCCCAAACTGAGGAGTATGCCTCTGGGTCTTGTGACAACAGTGAACTGTTGGGAAAAAGATTTTTAAATACTGTCTTCAAGATTTGAAGGACTAAGCTGGTTAATCAGTCCCTCACTTTCTGCTGTCTTCTGTTTACAATCTATCAGACAAGCACAATGTACCTTCATCTCACTGCAAAGAGGTATTTCATATCTCTGTTCTGCTTGGCAGAATTCTTTTCACAATTGTTAGTCCTGTTAGACTACAGAAAGGGTAGAAGTGGTCATGCTGAATGATGGTATAATTCCAGTCCAAACTGTGTCTTGAACTGTTTGAAAAGGTCAGGTTATTATTAAAGGTATTTAATTCTCAGTGAGAGGCACTGTAGAAAAAAATCTCACTGAACGTCTGTCTGCATTTTCAGATACTTAATCCTTCTTTTAATAAATAGGCATCTTTCCCCTGTCAACAAAGACTTGTGTCCTGGTTGCAGACATATCAGTGTGTGGTTTCTTAATTCACTGTCCTTAGGGAAGATTCTCCCAATTTTGGTCAAAACAGCTGACTGGTCTTCTGCTTAGTGGAACAGTTGCTGTCAAGAAGCTGGTAACTTCATTCTTGTCTGTGAATGGTGACAGCTCCTTAAGAGTCAAGGGGAGAAGTGAATGGCTAGGTCTTGCTCCAGCGTATTAGCTGCTGCTAAAGACAGCACTTAACAGTTGTGCACTGTTTCCTACTGATTTACCAGAACCTACGTTGGTTCTTATCATGAGTTGCTTCTGTTCACTTAAGTGCAGGTTTCAGACTGCCTGCTCAATGAGGACTGAATTACAGGTACCACTGTATCATATGGTACATAATTGAACTGGCTTCAAATATCTGGTTAGATAGAATAGAAAAGGAAAACTAGCAAGGGAAAACCAGATCACTGTGTTCTGGGAGCACAGCCATTCTTATGTATGTGGCAATCGCTTTTAAGAATTGAGAGATTTTAGATGCATCTTTTTCATGTAGGTTTGGAAAGCCAGTCTCTTGAAGTTTCCAACATTGTGGATATTAGAGGAGAATACAATCGTGAGCTTGCGATGAGAATTTCATCTGACATAAACAGTCAAAATAGATTCTATACTGATCTTAATGGATATCAGGTAATTATTGTCTATTAATTATAAAAGCCTGGGGTCTCAGTTTTTTACTGTATTAATACTTCTGGTTGTAAAGAGTTTGAGTCATATTAATCAAACTTTCATGTTAAACTGCACTAATCAATTAAAAGGAGAAAAGCTTTAAAAATGTATCCATTATAAGATTTGATTTAGACCAGAAGAAGTAGCAATTGTTTGCTTTCAAGGAATTTGTTAAATGTTCTTTTATATTCTTTTTAACATAAGAATTGTAATACAGCAAGTTATGATAAGCCACCATGTAGTTGCCTGTATATCTGCATGCCTTCTTTCACTTCTGCTAGATGTGCATAAGGTCCAGCAACTCAGACCTAGAGAACATCTGCTTGTTGCTGTGGTGGAAATAAGTGATGTATTTTTGGAGTGTAATAACTTCTATAGGTAATGCATCTGATGAAATAAAGTGTGGCTGTTTTCTTAGCTTGGACTCTGCAGCACACACAAAAGAAAATTTTCCTTTCCTTACCTTCCTTCTTTGCTAAAATTAGTTTTGCAAATACATTGAAAAACATACCTGCTGAGTAAGACACTACTGTTTTTCCAGCTAGTCTGTAGTACTGCATTTTGCTGGAGACAGTAAAGTGAATATTTAAACATGAAAATAATTTTAATACTACTACTCATTTGTCATGTACCATTCAAGAGTTCCAATAACACTTTAATAAGTTCCCATTATAAACTAACAATTTCTTTTCTGCTACCTTGAATCTATTCACTGCTTCCTCTCTAGAGGAGAAAAATTTTTCTCTCATTCTATAACTGTGATTATTCCTTTTTTTGTAGGTTCCCTTGATGAATCTTTCAGGTTTTTTTAAATATTCTTTGGTCTAAAAGTACATTGAAGTTATCACTTCCAAAGTGGTAGTTTTAGCCACACATCTCCAAAAAGCTAAATAATACAGTCGAGTGAATGCTTTGGTGCCAGTTGTGCTTCTAAAGCACATGGGATAAATGTCTGAAAAGGTCTTTGAAATTTAAATGCATAGAAAGAATGTATTTTATTGAAGTTCATGTTCATACTGCAGATCCAGCCCAGACTGACAATGAGCAAATTACCTCTTCAAGCAAATATCTATCCTATGACTACAATGGCTTATATCCAAGATGTTGGCGTTCGTTTGACACTTCATTCAGCTCAGTCTCTAGGTGTTGCAAGCTTGAAAAATGGTAAGTATAAGGTGATAGATATTACAAAGGCCTATCCTTCATGACTGTCTGAAATAGCTCATTCAGAGATTACCATACCTACCAGTGTTTGAAGAAAGGAAATACATTTCTCCAACTCTGACAAGTTTTAGAATATATCCATAAGGGAGGAGGTAGAGGTTGTTCCCACATGAGATCCTGTCATCTTCGATGGAGGATGTGTCTCAAACTAGAGGCAGAGGAAAGACATTACAAAAAAGACAAAATGAGCAATAAATTGTCAGAACCAGGTATTTTTCACCCAAGAACTCTGATGGAACTCAAGGTTGAAAAAACAAAACTAAGTCTTTTGTTCTCTTTTGTTCTGCTCTGGTAGCAGAAGGCTTAAGATGGGTAATGTGATGCTGATCATGGGGTTTCTGTTTGTTTGTTTGCTTCAGGGTAGAAAGCACTAGTCTTAAGGTATATGCGGTATAGCCCAACATCCCTGTCAAGTAAAACAATAACAGCTTTTTTGAAGACTAGAATTAGTGAAGTGAAGGATAAAAATGGCACTAGGTGAGTCAACATACTTCTTCTGAAGCAAAGTCTTGCCTCATGAATTTAATGGAGTACTTTGAAAGGACTGATGAATATGTTGACAAGAAAAATCAATTCATATTAAGACTTCCAAAAGGGACGTAGTCTTGTCCCTCACAGCAGAGAAGGCTGTGAGGAATGGCCTGGAGGGCTGGAAGCAGAGTTCAGTTGTTCGGTCTATACTGCTACCAGAATGAGGAGGCATTCAAATAAAGCTAGCAAGTAGGGGGCAAAATAAGCTTTATAATTCATAATTTAAGATGTATAATTCCTTGCTGGAATATATTGTGAGTTTAAATTTACACAATTTTGAAAAACAATGGAAAGAATACTTAGAAGAAAAAAAGCCCATCAGAAACTATGCCAAAACCTACTTCCCGGTTTCTTTTCAGAAAAATGCCATATTGATGTCTATTCTGACAAAAGGTGAATACTATACTAGAGTGATGGCAGTATTAGCAAACCTAATTAATTTCAGGGCAAAGAGTTAACACTGGCGTATAGACTGATGGTTTAATAAAGCCATAGAGGAAAATACCAGCCTTTTGTTCCAAGACCACCTGATACAAGACCCAAACCACATTTTTTCATGCCTTCCATTGCTAGAAAACAAATTTCCTTTTACCTGATCTTGTGAATGAACTTGACACCACCAAATGTTTATTGGCACTTGTTATGTAGGTATTGGAGATGAAATTGGTATGCAGAGCCTCCATTACCTTGTAGTAGTGTCTGTACTTGTTCTTTATCAATCCCAGTCTCTGCATCACAGAATAATGCAACTTCTCAGTCCACAGAGAACCCCACTCTCTGTCTTCAAGTTAGGGAAGTTAAGGCTAGCACTGTTTGACATAATGCAGTTGAGTATCAGGGAGAAACTGGCTTTGTGTGAGCATTTGTTTCAACCCAGTCAGAAGACACTAGAGGCATTTCCTCTGCTCCAGGTAAATAAAAGAGCAAAAGATGTATCCCATACCTGATCATGGCATTAATTTCTTAGCTATGTCACTCTTTGGCAAACTCTATGATGTCACTCAAGGCTAAGAGCTAGTTAGCAATATCTAATAATTACTCTGCACCCACTAAAAAAAGGAGGGGAATGTATTTATCTGACTTGTCATCATTAGGTAGTATTTCATGAAATGACTATGTTTACTACCTTTGTCCTAAGGCCATGATGGACTCCTCAAAAGAGAAAAAAACGAAGCTGAAGATTCTGTGGCTGCTGAAAGTCACATGCTTCATAACACTTCTTTTGAAAGCCCTTCAGGATCTCAAAGGGATCCTGGAAGAAAATCCAAAAACATTGCAATTTAGGCAAGCCCCTTCAGTAGCTGTGTATCTGAGACTGTGTGTCTCAAGGCATAACCACAATCTGAGACTTAAATGAACAGCTGATTGTTTCTCACTTCTCATTCTTGGATTAGAGATTAGTTCCTTACTATGGAGCAGTTAGTTAACTCTCATGCTGTCAGGTGACCTCAGTAGTATGGAGTAGGATTTCTCACTCTATTGTCATCAGTCTTCATCATCAGCTTCTAAGAGACTTGATCAAAAACTGTAAAGTACTTATGCCACAACTTTATTCCTACTTTCCATCTCTCTTCCCATTTGTGGGGTTGAATGCATAATCATTTTTTAATGTTAGATGCTGAACATCCTCCACCTTGTAAATTCCATCCAGTTCTGCTCTAATCTTCTACTTAGTGGATTATCCTCCATGCCCCAGGGAAGACCTCTAGGTAGATGGGATGCACCACTGTCATTTAGAGGTGGACTTCCTCCAGTCTGATGGATAATTAATGGGGTAGCAGGGATCACTTATGTCCTGAAGCCTCATGAAATACTTGTATGACTTTTAAGGCAGAAATTTCCCTAAAACAATCTTTTTTAATCTTTGACCTGCTTTTGAAATGTTTTTTATCGCTGACTTTAGCAACATGGATCATTTTGTTTGTATTTGCTGTTCACAATCGCCTAGAGAATCATGAAGCTTTATTTTGCCAGCCTTCATTATCCTAGTTTCTTAAAGAATGTTGGAAATGTGGTTAGGTAGTTTTGGGTCTAGGTCCTCTAAGTTTTGTTTGAAAACTTTGACAAAAGTTTATCATAGGTTTGTCCTTCTCACTATGGTTCTAGCTTTTTTCAGAGACTTATCATACCTGTCTGTCAGCCCATGTTCCTACAGTGATCCACAAAGATCATCAATGTAAGGCACAATCCTAGCCTTATACCTTAGTTCAAAATGGTAGGTTGTTTCTTACTCATTGCCAGCTGACTTCTGTCCTGGATACACAGAATCTGATTTTAATTGAGGGAAGGGAAGAACAAGTATTTAAGAAAATTGGATAAGTATTTGTAGAACACTGAAGAAGTGTAAAAGAGACCGCCTTATTAAGCAGCCTTTTCTAGTAGCTTAAATTGTGCATTTCTTATTTAGGAAACAAGTACTTCAGTCTTCCAGTTTTATTCAGGAAACAAGTACACTTGTTTGAAGATTCAGTGTGCAAAAACCATAACAGTCTTAATTACATGCCTTGAACTGGTTTCCCTCTGGAGATAAAAACTTGAAAGATATGAACTTCTTCTTTCATAAGTCTATTTATGATTTAACATCATGCTTGAAGAACTATTCTGAATGGCAATGCTACAGTTCAGTATAAACTCAGAACTTCATACTCAGTGCTCATCTGATACAAAGTTCTTTCCTACTCCCACAAGTGAAAATACCCTTACAAGAAGGAGTGATTGTGAGTATTTATATATTCATATTGCCTACCTGTTTTTCCTTCTGCCTCCAACTGTGAAACAAAAACAACAACAAAAAATATTTGGGAGGTGCACTTTTCTATGGAGTGTAAGATGAAGACAGTTCCTCTACAGAAGGTCTCCATACAGCTGCAGCTCCTTGGGTTGATTTTCCTCTTTGATGCTTGATGTGCCAAGTATCCTTGTTACAAGTAATAGTTAACAATAATAACTTTTCGTGCTAAACTTCTATTTAGGCTCTTATGTTAGAAGTTTGCAGGACCTTGTGCTGAAAGGCTTCTGAAAATTTTTTGGAAGGTTATAAGCAGCCAAAACCCAAATGTATTAACGGTTTTCACAATCAGTCTTAACAATGTTGATCTGCTACTATTCTTCCATATGTAAGAGAAGAATTATGATTCCTTATAAGTTATATTTCAAGGTATTTTTCTTACGTAAAATAGAAGCTTTAGATATTCAGTATAATCCTTGTATTGCTCTTTCAGGTCAGTTGGAAGTGATCATGGATCGTCGTCTTATGCAGGATGACAACCGTGGCCTTGGACAAGGTGTCCAAGATAACAAGATTACAGCTAATATCTTCCGGCTTCTGCTGGAAAGAAGACATGGAACAGATGTGGTAGGATTCACTGTCTGGATTTTTCTGGCTAATTAAGATATAAATATTTATTTCTGTTGCAGCAGCAGTGAACTCAGTAAAGAAATTATTCCATGAGCAGTAGAACTAAGGAAGCATAGATTCCAAGAAAGTTTTGTCAGCTTGCTTGCATAGTCTCATCATAAAGACTTCATTTTCCACTATTCCTCACACAAATACCTGCAGTGTCTGCTTTCTCATTCACATTTCAACACATGACTGGGGTACTGTTGTAGAAGTCTCTTCTTTTTCTTCCTTTTTTTTTTCTTTTTTTTTACTGAGGAAGCTTTTAAAAAAACGCTGATTAGTGAGACTTGCTTCTTAACAAAATTAACTAAATCTCGGCAAAGGGAGACAAATTATTTCCCATGAATGGGTGGAAGGAGAAAACATCGTATAAATTTAATTTTCTTAGGAAATATTTAGACGCCAGACATACAAACTTTCTCACTTCATTATGATTCTGGGAAAGTTGAGACAATATTGTTGTAAGGGTGGTTTTTTTCACTTGCATAGATAATTTCAGATTACCTTTTTCTGTATTAGTCTTTTGAATAACTCTTCAATTTTCTTTAAGATCTTTGCATTTTCTGTCTTGTTTTTTTCCTATCATCTTTGAGAAAGACAAAATAAGAAGTACATCTCCATACTGAGGCAGTAGCATCATGATGACAGCACTGAGTGTATTTTAAAATCGTCACATAGCTAAAGATGAAAGGTTGTATACTGAGCTGCTAATGAATATGCAGATAAATTGGAATTAATTCTGGTTAATAATGGATATCATTAACCTCTGTGAGAGGATGATAATATCAAGCTTAAAGCTAATTTCCACCACTTAATGATTGACAGTGTTTTTTTCAGGTTGTACATGTCATTATGATTTTCTAATTCCTCATCCTGTATAACACAGGCAGCATATTAACTGCATTTATCAGTGCGGTGTGCAAGTATCTGAGCTAACTTGAAAGAAGCTAACTTGAGTTCTGCAGAGGTCTAGCTTTGACAACAATGAGCCTTGCACAGGTTAATCTACCTTCACAAGAAGAAACCTGCAGAGATCTATACTGCCACAGAAAACTTATTTACTACCCAGGGTAATTAGTGTTGTATTAAATTAGAATGTGAAGCTGGTAAGTAAGAATTATTGGACATGGAAATCTATGTCTACATTAGCAAATAATTTGAAACAATAGGAGCAGATCAAACCAGTTAGGGCCATGGTGTGTGCATTGACACTGTGTGCAGTTTTGGTATTTTCCATAGAACCATAAAATAAATCACGGAAAGGTATCTCTGGAAGTCTTCTAGTCCAGTCCCTGTGCAAAGCAGGTCTATTTTGTGTCAGAACAGACTTAAAAAACTGTCTAAAGGATTAGTCATCCATTCAGACCGTAATGGAGATGTGGAGGGTTAGAGCACGTTTGCCTGCATCCAGGGGAGCTTCTTCGTTCCTTCATTCTAAAAGAAAACTAGTCAATACACATTGAGACTCCTCTGCAAACTAGCACAGTGCCTGGTTGAGCGGGGTTGATCATAAGTTTAATTTCAGAACAGCACTGCTGCTTCAAACCAAAACACTCCTTTGGAAAGCAGTTTCAGGTTACCTCAATCAGAGCAAAGGCAGCCTAAACAACTCTGGGATTATCTGGTTAGTGAAATGTTTAGATGTGTCTTTGCCTGAATTTACCAGTCTGTTTGGGATACTAGTCAGTCATCAGCTCAGTAGAATAACAGTGTATTTCCCTTTTCTTATTAAAATCCTCTTCCTTTTCTTCAGTTTTGAAAGATTCTGTGCAAGTTGCTGAGAATCTTTCAAAGGAGAAGGGCCACTTACCTGCTACAATCAAAAATCTTTGATGTGTTTTGGGTACCTTTGTTGCAGCATCTACCTTCCTTCCCCCACCCTTCCTGCTGAGCTTACAATGGTTTTAAATAGCTGCCTTTAGAGGCAGTTGGTTCTTATACAGTCTTGCAGGGACTTGAAAAGAAGGGGGATCAAAGCTATGGGGGAGTTGGCACAGTTAAAGAGGTGCTGTTGGCCCAACTGATATGGTATGTGCAACCCCCAGGAGCCAAGCAAGATGTTTTAAGGAAATACTATCTTTCTGGTGTTATATCTGGAATTCCCCTTTGCTATATTAAGACTGCTCTAGCATTTTGTTTTTCAAAATTTATCTGGGCATAAGTCACGTTTTCCGATTCATGTAACTGTTTCAGATGTGTTAAAGTAAGGAAGGGTAGTAGTCCCCTTTATGTTTTGTTAAATGTACAAACATTTTTTTTTAGTGTATTGTTACTCAGAAGGTAGTTGTTATAATAGTTTGAAAATAGCCCTGTTGGAAAAATTATGAAGAACTTATATGCAGTTTATATATGTAATTGGCTGCAGTGTGACTCACACACTGACCCTAATTTTGTTGTCAAGCCCTATTTTGTTACTGACTTGAGGAACGGTGGAAGCTATAGGAGGAGAGAGTTTTGATCACTTGGCACCTTTGCTGGTACAAGGTTTTCCAAAGTATATTCAGAAACATTTCATTCTGTCTTTTCTCAAAAACAATTCTGAAAAACAGGATTTTTTCTGCTGTTTGGGAAACTTCCCTATAAAAGGAGAGTGTGTGAAGTGTAGGATGTGCAATTCTTTAAAATTAATTAAAATAAATGTGCATCGCTTTGGTGTAATTATTGTGGAGGTTTTTGGTTATGACAATATCAACCAAAAGTTTCTTTTAATTTACATCTCCAAAATATTTTTTTCCTTCCCCAACCCCACCCTGGACAGTATATTTTAATGGCAGAATCAAACCACATGAATGTCCTGAAGCATAAGATTGACCTGTCCAGTGGGTAGTAGAATTCTTAATAATCGCAAGCATTCTCAGGTAGCCTGTATTCTAGTAAGTCCCTAATCCTAATGTTACCTGGTTTTTGGCTATGGAATTCTAGCTCGTCTAGCCAGTAGTAAATACTCATGCTGATACTGCCGCTGTGCAAAAGACTTCAGGTTGATTTGTTTTGCTTAAGTTTCCCCCCACCCCCCAAACTGAATACTACAGAAGGTGTATTCAGAATGATGGTATTGCTCATTCAGTGAGCAAATGGGCAAATCTCATTTCACTTTACGTTATACTCACCTGATTTATTGATAACTGTGTCCCTCAGACCTCTGTTGATATTGTTACTGTGTTTTGATACAATTTCTATATACACCTTTTTCTCCTCCTACTAGCTGTAACTAACTTTGCTTACATGTTCATTTTGTCCTTGCAAGGATTTTTTGGCTCTGCCTTTGACTTCTCTCCTAATATTCATTCTTCTTTTTCCTCAGATTGTTAAGCAAGAAGTGAATGCATTTTATTTTTAAATTGAAGGGATTATTATTTAGCTGAGAATGAAACTAAGTACAGTTACCAATACTTGCTTGTCAAAAGAGTAAATGTTTATTTATTTTTGAAAATATAGACTCTTTATTTTACGTTTATTATAAGTTTTGTTAAAAATAAGCATTGATATCTTTTTACTCTCTGGGCTTTACTGTGCTATGTTAGTATAAGAATATGGATGATATTGGATTTATAGGTAGTGGTAATGTCTTTATTTCATCAGTGACGTAGGTGGAGAAAAGATGCCATGCCAGGCACATACTTTCTTCTTCAGATTCCTATTTCATACCTTGCCTTGACTTGCTCAATTTATGTAACTGGATTTATAGCCTAGTCTCACACAGAGGGCCAGGATTCAATGGCTCAAATAGCTGCTGTGACTTGGGGGAGGTTGTTTAGAGAAACAATGATACAGGCAGTTATGTGGCAGTCATAATCAAACACCTTTTCTTCCACCATATACAACTACTCTTTTTCTAATATTAAATATCTGTCAGTATCCACTTTCTCTGAAAATATATGCTTGGTGATATAGCCATTTCTGTCTGATTATTGAGTTGCACTTGCCAATTACTTGGGGTGCATATTTATAATGCATACATAGGTTTCATGTAGTAGCTATACAGTATACTGTGCATTGCTATGCTATGGGTAACCCCACCTTAACAAGCATAATTAACTTGATATTTCAAAAAAGCAGAAACTCAACAATGACTTAACTACTGCCATTTAGAAGCATTTTGAAGCCCATGTGTGACAACCTCAGATATTCTAATATCATTTTTAATTATGACTACCATAGTGAAATCATCAGGTATCTGCAAAATCTTGAACTTTAAAGTTTTGTGGTTTTATGGTGGCCACAGAAGAAAAGAAAAAGACATTTCCCTCTCTTCCTCTCACACAGAACACAATGCAGCTTCTTTAAAGCCTTGCCATATATATTTAGTAAGGGAGGACCCTTATTTCTTATTTAATTGGAAGAAAGATTCAAGTATGTGTTAGTTCTTTACAGCTTTCCTTAAAACACTACATTTAAATTATCATTACTGCTAACTACTATATAGATGATACTATACTTCTTACACTGGAAGTTTGTGTCTGCTGCTCAAGAACAGTGTTTCCATCTCTTATTTACCTACAAATACCATCTGCTTTCAGGCCAGCAATGTCCTTGCTTTTATGCCAGGGCACCTTACAGCTTAATTTCTTTCAAATGTTTTATCTTGACACTGTGACAAAGATGTGTTGCAGAAAGGTTCTAAATAAAGATGGATTTCTCTCTAAGCTCCATTCATGTGATAGTGTCCAAAGCTGTAGGGAGTGAATGTTCTCACCTTACAACAGGGCAGCAGCCACTCATTGTAGCTGGCTCATAGTGAAGTAGGTAGTACAGAGGACTGTCTTCCTCTGATTTCTAGACTTATAGTTATGTCTCTTTTGTGTATGTATGTACATCTCTACAGTGAATTACTTTCCTTTGGTTGTTTTTATTCATCTTCATTTGTGCATAACTGTCTGCCAGCTCTGTTTAGAAAGAAAGTATTTTACTTCAGTAGTATGTATTGTATTCAAACCTAGTCTCTCTGCTTTTAGCCCATATGATTCTCCAAAGCGGGAGGGTAGACCTCTTTAAGGTCTTTTGTGAGCTTATCTGAGCTGGTGCAATTTGAGGTCTTAAATTTAAACATTTCTGTATCATCATTTCTAGGAAGGCCTTACTCATTCCTGCTGCAAGCTCTGGTGGTACGGCAGAATCCTTCTTAAAGGAGGGAGAAAGGCTGCAAGTTCAGCTGCTGCTTCTTCTTGTATTCTCAAGTGAAATAACTCTGGAGGGGCAATCTCCTTGCACATGGAACAAGCAGTTCCCATCAGCAGCAAGAACTTCACATGAGCAGCATAATTCCAATGCAGATAGCTTCTCTGGAGGACAAAAATCAGGAGATATCATTGCATAGTTTCTGTCTTTAGCATCAGTTTGGTTACCTACTTCCTCATCAGAGCAGAACTCCAGAAAATTTCTGATCACTGTGTTCTGCCATAATCGGGAACAGGATAAGCTGTTCCCAGTCAACAGGAAACAAAATCTAGCACAGTGTCCTTTCCATGACTCTAGTCTGGGTTATTTGTTTAGGCATTAAGTCCCTCCTCCTTCCTCCTGCACCATTATAGAACAATATAAACACTGTAAGAAGAATTAGAAGAGAAGAAATAAAATCAGTGGGAGAGGCAGCTATAACTAAAGTACAGAATACTTTTATTGTTGAGACAAGCATGTCATGCTGTCTATCTGCTTTTGTAGTTTCATCCAGCTATACTGATGGCTGCATATTTGTCAACCTCAGCAATTATGGTGGTGAGCTTATGGTTATGGTGACTAGTTACTTTCTTTGCTATCTACACTCTTCTGTAGACAAGCGAGCAGCTGTTCTTCGAATGATCTGTTTATAGAACTTGACTGCTATTATGGCATCTGATTAAAGACTAACTAAATTAAACGCCAGGACCTGACAGACATCAAGGGAACAGTGATAGGTGAAGGAAGCGAAGGAACCTGACCAGGGAGGAGTGGAACACACTGAACTGGCTGCTCATGAGACCATGAAGGGAAGAAGATTAGATTGTTCCTGGTGTGAAACCCAACAAGACAACTCAGCAGAAATCAGTTCATGCAGACTAAGGGCATTATTGCCTACAGGGGTCCAGGACTTACGGGATTTGGAGGAGGGAGAGAATTTTAGACTTGTTTTGGGGAAAAAAAAAAAAAAAATGAAGAGGCTTGTTATGGGTTGTTCAGTGGAAGGGACATAGGAGTTGAAAGAGAAGGATCAAGGAAGAACAAGTGGGAAAAAGAGGGGTAAAAAGAGTGTAAAAAGGTCTGATCAAGTCCAGTGCTTGATCACCACAGCCTATCCTGTATTCTTATTAAATCCGGTTTCTTTGTGAGTGCACAACCTTTTTTGAATCTGTGTAAGCCAGTAGCCAACTTCAGGAAAGACTAGGAAGCAAGTAGAATAAGAGGTCTGGGTGTCAGCTATTGGAGAGAGAGACCATGGGATGGAGGCACCAGTGCAACTGGCTGCCATTTGCTGGCAAGACCTTTTTTTAATGTGTGTGCATGTAAACTGCTAACAAACTTCAAGCTGACAGGTAGGGGCCAGCATCTGGAAGGATGTGAAGTCTGAGCTGGTGAATGGTTGAAAGGCCTAAGGTCCAGGCCTGGAGGTCAGACGGACATAAAGTCCACCCTGATTTTTGAGGGATCAGTCATTGTTGAGTGTACTTGTGAATCAAGAAAGTGAGGGTCTTTGACTGATGAACTTCAGACCTGATCAGCTGGAGGACACAGTCAGGGTTCTGTTCATGTTACCCAAGAGCTCTGTGTTTATGTGGGTGCTGGCAAAGGTGCTGTTCTCTACTCACTTGTATGGCTGGCTGTGTGTGTGTGCACACGCCTATTGGGAATACATGCTCTGCCTTTCTCCTGCCTGGTCTTGGAGGAGCAGAACCACAGCAGGCTCCCATCTATCAACATGGGATGAGAGGAGACCCCTTGGTCTTAGAGACTACCAAATTTAGCTCTAGCAGACTGGGAAGAACTGTGGGTCCAAATTTCCCTGGATTTGGTTCCCTGAGGCAGTTGCAGGTTTCCTCACCTGCAGTCTCAGTGCCAGCTAAGAATCCACAGGCAGTACAGAAACTCTGTGGTGGCTTTAGAGTCACTCTGAACCAACTCACAGCTTCATGGATATTTTACAGTGCCTCAGAATTTTCATTTACTCTATAATCAGCCTCCGGGTACTCCTTTCACCTAGTGTGGCAGAAATGCGTTTCCAGTGTAACAGCCTCCAAGTGAATTGATAGAGAATTTTCCATTCCCTGAGGTAAAGAGGTAATACCAGTTTTTTGTCTGCTCAGTTGAGTCCTCCTTTGCTGGTCACTTCAACAGCTATCAAAAAACCCTAAGCATTCCAGATCATGATTCGCAATAAAGGACTTAAAACATATTGCCAAAAGAATTTATGCTTTGATGTGCAAAACTGTGACATAACTGATGAATATTTCAGTGTTGACGTGTATATGTGAACAATTCTGACAGATCTAATCCTTATATTTTTCAGGATTTTTGCTCCCCAGGATTTCAGGAAGGACTGATGGTCTAGTATAGCAGAAAATAATCTGCCATCTGTATTCTCGTTTATAGTCTTGGTGAGATTTCAGGATAGCTGCCTGTTCAGTATTCACATTTGTGGCTGTTACTTTTGGTTGCAATTTATCCAGGCCTCCTTAAAAGTCTAATTCATTGTAGAGGACCTGCTTTTTTACAGAGATTACCTGAAGATTGTTCTGCTGAAGATTCTTGGGCAGCTTTGAGGTCTTAGGTGTTCTGAATCCCACTGCTTAGAGAAAATCTTCCTATCACTCTGTTTGATTTCCATACAAAATTCTCTCTACAACCACCAGCCAGTCTGAAAGCTGCTTGAAGTGATCGTCAGTGTTGTCTTTGACACATGGTTACATCAGCATTGCACTCTTGGACACTGGAAAGGAATTATTCACCTCAGAACAATTTAACCAGTTTTCATCAGTGACTAATGGCTATTTGTTGCATTATGGGTGTAAGCCCTGTTACTGAATATCCTTCTCTCCTTCTCAGAAGCACTAGGAGTTTTTACAGGCACACAAAAATCTAGCTCCAGACATTGATCTCAGAAGAAAGAGAATGATACATCCATATCTAGAGGACTTTCAGAACTTGTCAGACTGATTATTCTTTTTGTATTGCAATGTGCAACTTTGGATGAATTTAAAGCAAGTGGATCTGATTTTCACTTGGTGAGGATAACAGCCAGGCAGTCTTGTGTGTAAAGCCTGCAACTAAGTTGAAACCATTTACTGTTTGATGTCAGTTTCATGAATTTGACTAGTACGAGGCCCAGATAAAATCTGAATTACTCTTCCAAGTTGGGAGCTTTAGGGCAATGTGTGTGCAAGAGTGTTGTGCAATTTTCTCACTCTCTTCCTGTTTATAGACACCTCCTTCCTCAAGTGGGGAGTACTCTACATAGTAAAGGATTCAAGATGTTTGCATTTGGGGAAGAATGTATGTAATTTAAAGCTAAGGCATCTGTCCATACCTGTCACTTATTTTTGTCATGTGTTGTAAGACTGTATATTCACATAGTCATTGATGTTGTCTGCCATTTGTTTCTCAGCTATAAGCAGGCTAGCACAGTATTGCCCAGCCAGTTTCTCATGTAGAAGCAGCTTCTCATGAAACATGCAGATGGATTGTCAATGTTTGGATTGTACAGAAAGGAATAAATTTTTCTTTCCATGTTTGTCTTTGGGAACCTTTAGGTTCTTTGGCTGACCATGTCAGTTGCTCTCAGTTGCTAGATTATGATGGAGAGTTATTTAATAATATTGTCTCCCTATGTTTCGGACTAGAGATGCTCTGAAGAGTCTTTTTACTCCACGGATTAGATTTTCCAGTCCAGAAACATTCTTCTTTGAAGAGTGCTGCCAGTTGGTTTTCTGAACGCATGGCAGAGAAAGTTGATAAAAATTGTTTTCTGACACAACATGAGAGTGAGTGAGAGACTTTTTTCTTCCAGGAATAGTCCAGGTGGTTTGGTGTCAAACTATTTTAATCTGCATTCCTTGATTTAGGAGGCCCAGAATTCTGTCTGTTTCCAGCTTTTATTTGAATGCACTGACATCCAAAGTCAGCATCCACATTTCAGGATGTTTGATCAGATAGTTTGGATGGTGGTGGGGTTTTGGAGTTATAATTAAATTTCTTTCCTGACTATGGTTCTTCACAGCACAGAACAGTCTAGAGAAGGAGTAAATAGTCAAGATTTGTGATTCGATATTCTGCCTGTCTCAGTTTCCTTTCCTCACTTTCGTATGGGAAATTTTAGACTACTTGTCTGTGTTGAAAAGTTATTTGTTTCTCTCTTAGCTCAATTGAAGTCCAGTTATCAACAGCTTCAGCTTTACTTTCTTCTTTACAGTATTTTTCATTTCTTTTTCCATTCAATAACTAAGTGATTTCTGAAGAGTCTAATTAGTGTTTTTCCCCTCTAATTAAGGACCTCAGTTCCTCAATTTAAACTCTTACCAGAAAACCCTTTGAGTCTTTTCTTAATCTGTTCCATCCTCCGTTTATTGATAAAATAGCTCATTTCTGATATAAGGGCACTTTTTACAGATAAGGCCATTCTTAGAAATTGTTGCAAATTGTAACCTAAGGTTATACTGGAGTGTGGTTTGTTTGTTTGTTTTTTTCTCAAAACTAGAAGTTTAGAATTATTCACTTTACTTTTGATGACAAGGAAAGATCCTATGTGAGGATTTGTTTACATCTATTGCACAGTCATTCAAGGGGTTGTATTTCAACACAGTTTCTAATTGGATAACTGTATGTGAATGTGCTGTAAGGTAGTTTTAAAAAGCAGTATTTGCTTTGATTAGAGTTCATTAAGCCAGCACTCAGATATATCAGTGGCATTCATCAGAATCTTGCCAGTGCGTAATGTTTGTAAGGCTGCCAGTGGAGCTCCATTCACACTTTGAGTGCTAAACACTATCATTGAAGTTGAGGAAATAATGCCACTTTTGAGAGAGCAGTACCTTAATTAGATGGAGACTGTGGGACTATGTCTTCTGACTTAGGATCGGCAGGGTACTGCTGAAAGCCGCCCACACAGTGAATGTGCGTATAGAGTATTGTTCCAAATGTGTTGTCTGTACATGCAAACCCTTCCCATCTCTCTTTCCCCAGAGTCCTGTTTAAATTTTGGATCACTAGATTGGGAGGGGAAGGATATACTCCAATCCTTTCATGACTGTAATGTACCTAGGGTGGAGTGGTATTTGAAGTGTCCCTTCTGGATCTTCTGTGATAGCACTGTCTTCACAGTGTTTGAAAAACTCTTTTTCCCGTGGTCTCCTGGCAGCTTTTACACCTGCTGTATTCTCCATTCCCATTGCTATTACATAGATTGACTGAATGACTGCACTTCTGTTGGCGCAGTTGTCCAAAGCTGACTGTGGTTCCAGATGTGGGAATACAAGATTCAGGATAAAATCTCCACCTAAGACTTAATGCAGCTTTTCAAAGTTTCAAAGTGGATTATGCTTAAGTACAATGCTTATGCCCATGATAAAACATCCAAACACAGTGGGAGCAAAAATGAGCTGAGTTGAATCAGCTCTGGTTCTAGCATTTGCCAGAATCCTTCAAGACTCTGTTTCTCTGCAATCCTCAGTTATTTCCAGAATCTAGGAATTGAGGAGCCACTCTTTATGGTTCTGCTACAGGTTACCTAGGGATTTTGTCTCACTGCCCATTAATAGTAAATGATTCTCTCCTTCCCACATTCTTCTTCAAAGTTTCCAGTGTCTTTCCTTCCATCTTTCCTGGTTTCTCAACTGCAATATATGTTACTGCATCTTTATATTAAAAACACTGGTTTTTATTCTCATTACTTCTGTTAGCCTTAGAGAAAGGTTTGAAGGATTCTGTCCTAGAAGATTGACCTGCCCAGTGCTATCTTTTCCTAGACAAGGCTGAGCATTCATCTGATATTTTTACCATGGGCAATTTTTTACTTTCGTGTCAGCCAATATACAAACTTGCCTCCCATTTTTTCCTGTACTGCTGATCTCTGGGATTTGGGCAAGGTTTTGACTCATGGATATCATGCTTGTGTTTATGTAAACAGTATTTTTCTGTATGTGGAACAGAAGCCTTCAGAAAGATCTCATGTCTCTTCCTTTCAAATGACCTTGGTGGGATTTTCAGAGGAACATCCGTTTCTGAAATTATGAGGACATCTAAATGAGTTCTGTTTGTTTTCAGCAAGCACTGTACTTCCAGGCATAAAGTTGCACTTAGTAGAATGATTTTTCAGTCACTCTTCCCATAAGAAACTGTGGCCCTTCTCCAAGTAAGTATTTGGGATGTCTTACAGTGAGAATTTGCATGTAGATAAAAAATTTAAAAAAAAAACAAAAAAAACAACTTGTTTCTCCTTCCAACTCCTTGGAGTCCCTTAAATCTGAGAAATCTGGAGTTGAGGAGAACTGTGTTGGATGTGAGATGTACTTCTTACTTCAACATGTTTGTAGTGTATGTTAGGGAATAGTTTAAAGTAGAGGAAATGGCTGAACATTAATTCTGTTCAGGCAAAATCGCTGATCTCAAATGCTTTCAGTATGAATGTCCATTGTTTAAATGTGCATATGAAAAACTGATCTCAAATAACTGTTATTGCTGGACAGTAGTTTTGTCTTCTGCTTGTTCTTAGGTAGCATGCCTAGAACTGGGAACCAGTTGCAAGAGCTTTTGATACATCTTTTGTTTTAAATAGTTTAATAGGATGAATATATTATTTGACTGATTCATGTGTAATTTGTAAGATATTCTAGGAGACCTTTTTTTAAGTTCTCAGATGCAAGCAATCAACTTACTTTACAGAAAAAAAAAAGACTGAATAATAGTAAGAAAATTGTTGATAAAATGTTTTGACTGACTTTAGCACATCTATGGCAACAGAGTAAACAGTGTTCCTTCTGGGGTGAAACAGTAAAGTCTTCTTTGAAAGAACATATATATACACATTTTCCCTGTGGGTAGAGCATGCATGCAGTCACTTGAACTAAAGACTTTTAGCTTTAGCTGTACTTAGAGCAAGCTTGCTCATACTTTAATTGGAAAAGAAGAAAATCATGAGAACTAAGTTTGCCAGTGGTGCTGAACTATTCAAGGTGGTAAGAAAAAAAAATTAAGGCTAACTGAGGAATTGGAGGACTCAAGACTGATTAAGCATGCAGTAAAGTGGCAGGTGGAATTCAATGTAAATAAATGTAGTGAGGCGCATGGAGGAGCAATCCTCTACAACTATCAACTATTACCATTTTTTGAAAGTAATTCGGGGGTCATAATAGATCTATAAAAATAACTATCCTCAATGCTTAGTAGCTACCAAAGAGGCAAACAGTGTTAGTCATTACTAAGAAAAGCACTAAGAATAAAACAAATTATCATCAATTCAGCTCTGGCATATTTTCAATTGCTACACTGTCAGATGTATTTAATGTTACTGAAGAGGTATAAATAAATATGCATACATGCATACACACCCCAAACCCCCAAGGAATTACTGTTATGGTTGTCCATTATAAGCTGATAAATAATCCTCCCCTTTCCTTTAAGTATCTCCCATTTATTTTTTATTCCCATGTTTTCAGCCTATCATGAAATGCAAATTTAAGATATCAAGGCTTAAGGTACTATGTTTTCAGTAAACTTTCTGCAAAGTTTTCACTAAAAATCACCTGTTTAACTATAAACAAGCAGGGATTTATCTGATTAAGTATGCAAGGAAAAAGAAGAGCAAAATAAGTATTCACCCACTTCTACCTTATCTTCACTGACTTTCTAAAACAGAAATTGCCTTTTGAAAGTTCCTTTGTTTTCTTTTCTGGCTTCTATGGAGCTTTAACTGTTGTGAATATGTAGGACTTGGTCGTCTCGGATTTGTAACACAGCTTCTGCAGCCATGTAAAAGCACTGGAAATACAAAACTTGGGAAGGTACAAAACTTGTAAACTCTTTGGAGAGACTCCTTTCAGTTCCTGCTGGCATGGCATTGAAATAAAACTGCTGAAAGAAATCCTTTGCATTGTTGACTTAGACAAAGATGCTAGTTGCAAAAACTTCCAGCAAACAGTTTTAAGAAGTTAGATTTTAAAAGAAAGAGGGATGTAGGATACAAGTTAGATGAATCTGAAGCAAATATGTAAGAAATACAGGACAGAAAATGTATGCGGAAAAGGAAGCCTGCAGAAGACTAGCTGGCTGTCAGTATTCAAGTAGACACTGAATAGACAGGAGCAACTCGCTGAAGTAGTAGCTAGTTTCTTTCTCTAAACTACATTGTTTACACATTAAGGGGTAATGCAGAAAAATGAGGAATGGTGTAAAATGAGGTGTCATCTAATGATCATTTGAAAGACTTACTAATGATTTGTAAAACCAGGAAGTATACGTAGTAGTAAAAGAGAATTAATGGATGATCAGAAGTTTCCAAAAG
Source organism: Haliaeetus leucocephalus (assembly GCF_000737465.1). NCBI lineage: Eukaryota > Metazoa > Chordata > Aves > Accipitriformes > Accipitridae > Haliaeetus > Haliaeetus leucocephalus. Next base: position 500,479 of record NW_010972603.1, read on the forward strand.
TAATTAAATGGACAATCTATAAATTACGATTTTCTATTAAATTAATGGAATCATGTATAAAGTAAGTGGGTTTCAAAATTTAGACATGATGGTATATTAACTTGAGTTTGCAAATATTTTCTCTTATATTTTGCAGAATGAAGAGAAGGCATCAGTCAGTTTTCCCTCACTTCTTAGCCATATGACTTCTTCTTTCTTAAATCATCCTGTAATTCTAATGACAATATATGCAGATTCAGGTGTCCCAGAGATGCTAAACACGTTTTCTCCACTCATGTCATCCATGCCTTGTGACATGCATATAGTCAATCTGAGGACAATCCAATCAAAGGTAAGGTCAAAACACTATTTTTATGAGCAAACACATGATACAGCTTATTAATATAGTTTAATCAAATACTTTATTCTAGGAAAGTAATTTGGGGGGGTTATGTAATATGATAAACTGCAGCGTGATGACTACTTTTTCTTAATTCTGCAGGAACTAGAGACTTGTGTCTGAGTAACGTGAAATACAGGAATTGTTTTTTGACAACATAATAAAAAGCATAGTACATTTTTCTGTCTCTGGAGGGGGCACATTTCAATGCATTCCCAAAGTTGAAGAGCAGAAGGGTTCATATATTTTGGCCTCTTCTGTATTAAGAAGAATTAAATTTAAGGTCATTAGGCTTTCTTCTGAGTACAATAATTTGTGTTTTTAATAAAGCATATAGTTTTAAACCCATCTGATTCCATTTGGAAGACTGAAAGAAAATCTACCACATCCTAACATCCACAGGAATAAATTGTTAAAATATTTTTAAGCTTAAATACAAGACCTATTTTAATTATTCTAACATCAGCTTATAATCCTTCGTTCCTGTGAAACTGTTCTCTGGCAGGTTTACAAAAAAAAAACCAACCAACAACCCCAAAAGAACCCTGGGAAACAAACCACCAGATAAAAAAAAACTATTTTGTACTCAATATTTTTTTCTTTGCGAAGGAATTTACACAATTGTAACCACCATATTTCAATTTTCTGTTTGATAAATTATAGAATTAGAACTGTTTGTGCATGCTTCTTCCACCAGCTCTTCTATAAATTCTTTTAAGTTTTTCAACACTTTTTAAAATGTGGGTATATTAACTTTATGGTGTATTGCAGTATCACTCACCAGTGCTGTTACCATAGATGAAATCCCTTTTTAATTCTGCAGCACTTACTTACAAACTACAGTTGTCCCTTCTCCGTTAGGGTTTCCATGGTGGCTGAGGTAGAACTGCTCATCTATAATAACCTCAGATTATATTCAGAATATCTGCAGAAATTGCCATTAGCTACTGTTTTATCATAGTTTGTCATTTTTAGTCTTAATCCTAATTTTAAAACTCAAAGAATTAGTTTACTTTCTCACACTTTCTCTGTTAGTAATTCAATCTCATGTACACTCTTTCAGCTGTGACTGTTTCTTATTTTGAATTTCAAAGTGGAATAACTCTTGATTCTTATTGGGTCTTATGCCTTTGAAGGGTTAGAAGAAAGCTTCATATTGAAATTAAATCTTCATGTGAAGTGTGTGTTCCACACTTTACTGTAAAATCTCTTCATTTACCTCAGCCAGTAACACCTGTTTGCTTCAGCATGTCAAGTTCAGGGACAGACCTTCATGAGCATGCCCCCTCTCCCTTTTCAAGGCCTAAACTTCCTCCCCTTGTTTGTATCATGTGCCGGTGAAACCTGTGAAATGGAGAGCTACCTCTGTGTCTGCTTCTTTGAGTTCAATGTTACTACTCATAGGTGAATTCTACAATTTTATCTGGGCTATACTGGCTCCACTGTCCCAGTTGATATAAGATTGTTTGAGGCTATGATCTCTCCCCTGTCCACAATTGTGTATTTCAATGATTATTTGATTGACAGCTCTTGAGCTTGCAGCATTACTTTTTGCATTTCACAGTGAAAGTTATCAGTAGTCATAGGATAGGAGCACTGTCGTTATAGGTACAGAATAGTTCTTCCTGACAGCAGAAATGGCACTATGCCTTGCAAATAATTTCTTGCATGCCAGAATAGCCTTTTTAAATCTGTCTTCACTTTCTGCTTCCTTTCTTTGTCTTCCAAAAGTTTGAATGAGAAGTGTCATAATTCTGGCTAATTATATAATGCAATTTTTTCCAGAAATGTAGATGACTACTCCATTGCTTTAGCTGTTGAAGTTGATTTTCAAGAAATTATATCATTATAATGTCACATAAAAGAGTATCAAATTAAAGTATTATTAGGATTTAAGGCAGAAATCAGAATGCATGAGAATGCATTAAAGCATAATCGAGAAAAAAATGTAAGGAAATTCCTAGTTTCCCTTTAAACTCTGCTCCTCTCAGTGGGAAGAATATTGCTATTGTTTTAAGATACGTGATCTTGTCATGGAAGAGTCCAATGCCTTAGGAATATGAAATTTAAAGAAATTTTTAATAAAGCTCAGTTTTTAAGTTTCTTGACACAGATTTCGCCTAATGTAAATAGACTGGGCTTCAAGATTTAAAAACTGAGTAAATTTGTCCCTTTATACTCAATATAAATACATATTTTTCTCATGTTGCTTGAACTTTTCAATGCATTTCTGTTAGCTAACTTTTCTGTTAGCTTACAGTAATCAGATAAAAAAGTGTTTAAATGGTTTTTCTTTCTCATCAAAATTTTAGCAGCATTGTCCTGGGATGCCACTTACGAGAAAGCCTAGCAAATTTCTTTTTCCATCTAGAAGCCTGATGAGAGACCTGCATTTTATTTCTCAGAGATCAAAATTAAATGAAACTTTGGCAGCTCTTCCAAGAAAAACAGTCAGAGATTTGATAATCCAGTAGTTAAGGAATTTTTGTCATATAACAATGCTGTGAAGTTTTACAAATTTAAGGATGTTGTTTGTTGAAAATTGATAAATTTGTTACAGGTTTTCATGCAGTTAACATGGTCATGTTTAGAAGGTGTATTTGATGTAAATTAGCTTCATCCTTGCTCAGACATTCCTTAGGCTTGCATACACTTAATCTAATTTACCTAGAGATGATATAAGAAGAGGTAAGTTAAAGTAGATAAGGAGGCTGTGGCAACTTATTGTCTTACTCCTGCTTTGGTAATAGGTTAGAACTTCTTAATTTATTACACATGGATGCTATGTGCATGATAAAATCCTTAGAATTCTAAAAGGTTGGCTACTATATCGTAGATGTTTATACTTACGAAAACTCTTTTCCCTTAGGTGTCATTAATTGTTTATTAACTTCCTGGTTTAAATCTTTTTAATTACGATAATATTTAATTTTAAAAACTTGAGATATTAAATATTCATGCCATCATTTGAAATGCGTACATGCATTTGTTATGCAGATTACTGCAAGATAACTCCACTGTAATAGAGAAAGTTTTGATACCCATTACTGGCTCGTCATTTCTAACATCAGTTTACCCTGTAGGAAGTCAGGCTTTTGCAGTATGAATTTCATTATTTCACTAATCTGATGTTTAGGCAGATGGTATTATTTTGTGTGCATAAAAATGTCTACTTTTAAGTGCAACACTGTCACATCAGCAACAGTAAAAACCAAGTCAGGTATTTCATAGTTGGAGACAGAAAATAATTTTGTCACATCATCATTATTACCTTACTTAATGTAGAAAGTGGTACCACTGTTACAATAAACAGGATAAGAATTTTTTGAGCCATCAATGATATGAAGTACTGCAAGACTGTTTGAATATGCTTACTGTAGACATCATTCATTAATTAAAAACTTGATTTTAGGTGGTTATAAGCTAATGTTGTTCATGAAAATCTTCTCAAACTGAATTTTATTCATGATTTGTAAACTATGCAAAGTTTTTACCAGTCAGTGTTTTACTGCAAAGTATCTCACTTCAATTCCAAATACTGATGAATACATTTTTACTCTTTTTAAATGAGGAACACAGAAAACACTATCAGTTTACCATTTCTTATTATCTGAATGAGTACTTAATACTATCAGTTTGTCACACTAGGAAGCTGTGTCATGCTGGGTTTCCAAGAAGCTAGTTCAAGCTGTTCCAAGATCTCCTTTATTATGAGAAAATTGGTTTTGATCTGAAGCCTGTTAGATTAAGACCCTTCTTGTTTGTTACACCTTCAAGAGCTAAAGCATCACAAAGTGCCTAATGTTTGTTGGCATGGGTTTCTCCAAGGCAATAGATACTTACTGAAGTACCAGAAATGAACCTAACTCATGGCAGAGACTTTTGGGAAAAAGCACCAGTATGAAAACAAGTAAACCAGAAATAAATTAGAGAAAAATAGCCCGAAGAGCTGGCATGGCTGCAGATAGAACCGTATTTTTTATGCCCTTATTATGTATGTAGTAAGATGAAGAGCTGAAAAATGTAAAATGACAACAAAAAAGAAATAAAATAATGTGTCTTAAAAAATAAATTACTAAGGTGAGTGTAGCGATACAGTGAACAGTTGCAGCATGAAGGACATCTTGTCACATGCCACTCCTGTGGTGTGAAGATAGCAAGTTTTTGTGTAAATTGAAGTTTCCCAGCCAGTGCTAGGCTATGACTTTGTTTTCTGAAGTACATATCAAAATAAGATTCTGATTTGAGGCATTTATATGCTATCCTTATCAGCATTTGTTCTAAGTGATTTTAATGATTGAGTCCAAACTAGGAAGTTGAGATTGTAGGTTACTCTTGGGTTGCTCTTTGATGCCTATTGAGGCTCAAGAGCCCTGTATGTCTCATCTATAAGCATAAAATTTATTTAATATTTGTATTTTGGTGTACAGTTTCATGTACACCTTAAGCTGAGTTACATTTTAGAGGTCAGCTTTGATGGAACATAGTCACAGTGAGTATTTAAAACTGGCTATTGTAATTAGCATATGATTTCTAGCTTGGTTTTGGTTTTACCATGTAATTTTTCTGGGAAGCCAGTTAATGCAACTGTGATAGCTACACCTAAATTCTGAATCTGTACATGTGCATCTATTGAGCTTTGAACTCCATGGTTAAAAACTTACATTTATATTTTGTAGTACTTTCTCTATCCAAACTCTCTGCTGTTTAGTTCTTTCTATGTTTAGTCTTATAAACATTAAAAGAAGCATGACTGTTCAGTCTAGGCTGAACATTATTTAAGACATAAGTGGCTCTATCACTGTAAGGTAACAATAATTTTATGAGGTGCTAAAATGTCTTTCTAGCTCTCCTACTTTCTGAATAATTTTTTATTTTGTTTATTTGTAGGTAGATACTGAGCCGTCTGATGAAGCTGCTCTGATTCTTCACAGAAAGGGATTTGACTGTAGATTTTCAAACAGAGACATGGGTCTTCTCTGTTCCACTACTCAGGGAAAGGTATACTGACATTTTATGGGTAGCTTATCTTCCAAGTACTGCAGAAACATTTAAGTCAAATTATAGGTGAACTCTAGGTAGTTATTTCTCAAGAGTTACACTTTCAGGATAAAAGTTAAGTTTATCTTGAAAACTGCTTTCCATCTGATAAAGATAAGGATCTGCTGGTGTGTGGGAATGACCATGTAAGCATCAGGAAGTAAACTTCTAGGTCAGTTTTAATCTCATTAACTTCCTGTAAATGTTGTTTTCATATAACACTGATCAGTATTTCTCATATAATTTTTTAATAGTGTTTCAGAACTTTACTTAGTAAAAACAGTCAAATAACATATTCTGAAGTGTATCACATTAATAATATCCAAAAAATATATGACTGTTACTTTCAAAACTGTTGCTTATTATAGCATGTCCTTTGTCTACGCATACTCACTTACGTGACCATTGCAAATATCTGAGTGTTTTGCAATTGCTATAGAATTGATGTGATACATAAAATTATGAAATATAAATCATACAACTTTGTTCTGAGGGTTACAGATGGACTGGATGGTTATGAATCTGTAGAAATTTTGTAACCAAATTTTGAAATGGGTTTGGGATTTTCTTTAAGCAGAAGAGTAAGTGTTGTTTTGTTTAGAAACAAGAAGAGCTTTAATCCAAATATTTCTGATCAGTTTTTTAATACATTTATTTAACTTACTTGCTTTGAAATGTGACAAGTGAACACTGCCTAAAAAGATCTAATTTAGCCTGTGGCATTTGAGATGTGGTATTTAAAAATATTTATAATCATCGTTAAGAATTGCCATGCTGATACCTGTAAGGAGATGCATCATTTGGATCATTGTTAGAGAAATAGGTTAAAGTCAATTTTAAGGTATATACTGTATTTTCTAAACATATTTCTTTTTTTCCAGATAAAGGTGCATAAACTCTTTAACAAATTCAGAGTGGAAAGTCTTACACCCGCATCTTTATCTTTGATGCATTCACCTCTGGATGCCAGAAATATAAGTGAAATAAATATGAGTTCTATGGAGATAAATACGTTCCGGATTCGGCTAAGATGAAATCTGGCTTTAATACTCAGATAAAGAAGAGGAATCTGCAATTATATCTCCTCCAAGTTTCTCGTGCAATAAGAAGCACATTATTATTATTATTCCAGCTTCTGGATACTGTGAGAAAAACATGCATTCTATGATTTTTTTTTACCAACACAGTGAAAAGCCATGTTGCAAGCAACTTTTTTGGTGATTTTTTTGGTTTGTTTTTTTTTTTTTTTTTTTTTTTTTTCCACAAAATGGCAACATTAGTATAAATTAATGCAACAAGTGAAGAAATTTCTAAGGATGTTAACCTCTCAACAGATTAAATCTCAGGTTAAATGCTAACTAACGATGTTTCTGGTGTTTTAATTTTCATAAAGAGGGGATTGGATTTTAAACAGCCTTCTTAGCTGATCCTTGATGAATTTATGTACAAATAATTCAGCATAGAAAGTCCTGATGCAGCTTGGAAATAAAATGGAGTAAAATATTTGTATAGTAGCTAATGTCCAAATATTTACAATCATTTCTATAAATGACAATAATCTCAATTTTTTCCACAATTAATTTCAATTTATTCAACACAAAGGGGATTATTAATTGTGGTAAAACGAAAGCCTGCAGTACTTGTGATGAGTGATGGTAGATTTTAAGACTTCTACCATTCACCTGAGTTATGTAAATAGGAAAACATGAACCTACAAAATAATTTTGCAATGGAAATGTTTAATAAAACTCCCATTTTGTTACTTGACACACTGGGATATGTGCAATTATTCCATTATCATGTATGATGAGAAATGTCCATAATTATCATGAATACAAGATTTTTTATAAAACTCATTTAGATACTGATGTTCTCTGAAATGAGTTTTCTATTTCAAGATTACCATATCAAGATAAATGTGCCTTATTTTTTGATACGTCTTGTTACCATTTTGGTGTCTATGTTAATGTTTTTGGGGGAAAGGTAGTTTATATAATACTTAAGCTGTGTATCGCCTATTTGACAATGCTGGCCACACTCTGATCTATGTCCTCCTGCACCAAGTTTGTGCTATCTTATTCTGAACATTTTGACTATTTGAATGTATTAAAATGATGTCATAACATGAAACAGACAAAGAACAAGAATTACTGTAAAATCTAAATTCAGTTGCTTTCAAGAAAATTGCAGCTTGATGCAGAGAGTTGACAGTAAGCAAGACATAGTTTGCAAACCCATCAAAACATGTGCTTGCATGTCACAGACTGTGGTGACCTGTTAATTCAGAATCACGTGCCTATATTTTAGACAACATTTTTCAAACTTGCAACCTCATTTCCATTGCCAGTGTTCACGTTACTGAAGAATGGAGTCTTAATTTTTGCTTTGTTTTCACATATTAATTGGTATTTAGTGCTGAAGCCATTCAATTGTGAAAAATATTTCCCTAAGTAGACCTGCTGTTTACAGTTAATATATATAAACATGCACTTCAGTATGATCCCATTTCCTAGTCTTCATTTATCTTCATAACTCTTTATCCTATCCCTTGCTTATGCGTTACTTTTCCATCATTGCTTATCTTTAATACTAATGCATGAAAAGTCATCATAACTGGTAAAAAGATGTGCTATTTTCTAAGTCTAATATTGCCTACTGTATTTAATTTCATCATTGTTGTTCCACAATGTATCAAATCATAACATGTAGCTACAGGCTATTTTAAAATGAAAGTGAAACTTTGATTTCATGCATTGTCACAGGTTGGATCACTGTTGAGATTGTGTAGATTTCCCTACCTAATTCAATCTACTGTGTGTTTTGTAATTAATGGAACTTAGTAGGATCTGGTGCAAGTTATATCAAGAACATAAGAACCACTAACCACAAACAGAAGTATCAGATGAATCCAATAAATGGATGTTTTCATGCAATAAACATGTACTGTAACTTTTCTTAGCTGTAGTATTTGAAAATACTATTTTTTGTTGGAACTCAAAGCTTGGTAGAATTGCCAGCAGAAATTTCTCATAACATGTATTTTGTTACATCTTCAGAATTAAAATGCTTCAGAGACTTAAGTGTTCTGTGCAAGACAGTTTTCAAAATACTATTTCAGTTTTGTTAGGCAGAAAAGTAAAATTTTGATGCAATAAAGTTATGAAGTATTTTGCCTGTTGGGATTGCTTCCAAAAGATGTTTCATATAGCATTTGGTCTTTTTGTTCGTCATCAACTGTACAATCATGATGCCTGAATCTTCCTTAACCAGCAGATCTAATATTTGTTCCTTTCTTTTGCATTTTTTGTGTAGCAACAGAACAGCCTTCAATTTGGGATCCTTTCCTGAAATCCTTAACTAAGTCAAAACTACAGTCAAAGTCTGATAATAAATCTTACTTTAATTGGTTCAGAATGTGGCTGTCAATGGGTTTGGGTTTTGGGTTTTTTTCCCAACAACTCTTAATGAATTCTTGTGCTGTATTTTTGTTATACTGGATATTTCAGTTAAGCTCTTGTTTTTTTCTGTGAATTAACCATCTAATTTAATCATATTCTTTTCCTTTTTTTCTACTTCTATAGCTGCTGGGTTTATGACTACTGGTTAAGAGAACCAAGCATCCTTGCCTTCCATTATGGTTTTAAAGACAATGCTGTGTAAGAAATGGTTTCAAACCTCATAATTACTTTCCATACCAGAGTGGTACCTTTACAGAATTATTTTTTTCTTAACCTTCCTTTATCTAAAATGTCTGGTTTACTTGCTCATATTTCTGAAACAAACTGATTTCAACTGAAGGTTTTGATACATTCTCTTGGAAGGTTTTATATCTTATGGGGATATGTAAAATAAGATCTCTAATAAAAGATAATGTTATTGTGAAATGTGGTCAGTGTCGTTAATAACTTAGCCATAGCTAATTTAAATTTAAAAAAAAAAAAAAGAGAGAAACAACAAGCATGCTTCTTTGAGAAGGTTGCTATATCAGTAGCTTTTGGGAATGACAATTACCTGTAGTGAGATGAACTCCTGCTGAAAGATGCAATCTATTTCACAGTTGCCAAACAGAAGAAGATAGATGCTAACTTCAGAGACATAAACATGTGTGATTGCACAGTGTTGGAAGGGAATGGGTAGCTCTTCTCTGACAAAAGAAACCTTGCACTGACGTAGCAGAGAATGGTAGAAGGTGTAAAATTCTAGAATTTTTTTTTTTACTTGAATTAATATTGTTTCTCTTTTAAGCATTTGAGAGTAATGGAACAGAGGCTGTTCTTGTAAATTAAATTAACAAACACACCATTAGAAAATAAAGTCAAAATAGCAGTTCAACTGTAATTAGACTGAATGCTTTTAAGAAAATAATATAATGCTAATATAATATGCTGTAATTGCATATGACAAGTTGAACAGGTATAGATGCTTTACAGGTTTGATTCCCAAAGTGCTGATGGAGCTTGAGCATAATGAGTTGCAAAGACAATCAGTATAAATTTCAGTCAGTGCCTGAAGCTAATTGATGTTGGACCGGATAGTATTTAACTATAAATATAAAAGTATACATATACACATACTATGTAAATCCCCATAATTTTAAAGGTGATGTTTCAAGATATAAAAATAAAAGTATATAACGTCTAACTGCAGCAGGCAACAATGGGTATGAGTCCAATTTCAAGCACCTTTTTAAGGTCATTCCACTCTAGAATACATTAATATCAGCATATAGGTCCTATGACCACAACTGGAGAAGCTACTATATTTGATGTATACCTCTCCATTGTGTTTTAAAATAACAGGTGCTAGATCTCTGTACACCTTTACTGATATTGACACTAAAATACATTGCTCAGATTTAACCAGTTATCTGACTTGTGATGAGTTGTATATATGACAAAATATAAAATAGAAATGAAATTTGTTGTCCTATTTATTTTAGGATAATTACTTTCTCATAATATTAAGAACTTGCAACAAACAAAAATCATGCAAAGGTATTTTGTCTTCTAAAAGAGAGAACGTACAAAAAACTTCACTCAATTCATTGGAGAACTATTGGGATTTTTAGACAGTGATACACTGTGAATCCAAATATTTCTGTAAATTACATTAAATTGTAGGCCTATCAGTCTTTTGATATACAGATTTTATGAACTAATAGATATTTAAAGTCTATATTGCATCACTAGCTTTTGTCTGTCAGAATTTCTATATAGTAGCCATAATGCACTATTTACATTACTCTCCTTCCTTTAGGTAAATTATTTAATAACACTGAGGGTTATGAGCAAATAATTAAATAAATTTCCATCATGTATGTAAACTTGTGCTATTTGAACTGTAAAGACAGTTATATTTTTAATTGTACATTTCAGAGCTTTGTGGTCTCAATATAACATATTCTTCCCGCTATACAGTGCCTGTTAAAGGGATGCCCTTTGACAGTCTATAAAATCATTCATATTATGTGTTTGACTAAATTGGAGACTAATCCTGGCTGTGTCTGCCCTGCTTTACCACCACCACCACCACTCCCTGTGCATCACAAACATCCACCGTACAGGAAGGCATGCGCCTCTGTTCCTCTCAAATCACAACCTGCAAAGTAACTTGTCGTCTCCTCAGCTAGATTGTTTTCATTTCTGTCTCTAACTTAGTTAATGCTTTTGTACTACTTTGCCCTCTCTTAGCATGCAAGCTAAGTGTGTAGGCATTTGTAGGCTCCGGCATGTACGGAGGCTTCCAGCTCTGGCCAGTGCATACTACAGAGCTTTCTGGAGTCAGACTGCCTGCAGTGTCAGCCAAAGCATGAGATGTCCTGGATGTGAGCACTTGGCCAGCTCTTCAAGAATTACAATGGTTTTAATCTGCATCAATGAGCATATGAATGGGGCACATGCCCTACTTGCTTGCCACAACTGCCTCACAGCACTAGCCTGCTGTTCAGGAACATATATTTTTCTTTTTCTGAAAACCCACTTGAACAAACTTCAGTGTCATTATCCCTTTTTCTCCTCCTCCATTTCTCTCCCAAGTTTCCCTAAAGAAATTTATGCATTAGTGAGCTGGAATTGTGTGTCATCAAGAATCTAGGAATTCCTGATGCTCATCAAGAGAGATGGCAGAGTGCTGACATACTCTGCTCTGTTAGTGCTCTGCATAGGTAGAGTGATGGCACACGATCTCCATTTCAGGACCTGTCAGTCATCCCCAAGTTTACCTGTAGTAACCTACCTTTCAGAAGTCTTGAATATGCTCAGAATTAATTGATCTGTCTTGATCAGGCAATAACAAATCAGAGACTCTTTGATAATGGCCACTGTCACAGCTTTAGCCACCAGGGAGCCTCTAAGATAAACCTGTTCACATCAGTGACCAACAAAATCTCTGATTTCTGTGCTTTGAGCTGCTTTCTCTTTGAGTTCTGTCAGATGTTTCCTAACTCTCTGTTTTCCAGAAGCAGGTAGGCATGACCCTATAGATATAACTAGTTTGAACAAAAAATCTCCAGTTCAAGTAACTTGTGTGTATGTATCTCAGTAAGAATGGGATGCAACCCAATCAATTCTGAAGAAATTGGACTTTCTACAGCTTTCTCTTTAGAACTCGAATCTCTTTAAACTACAGGCTTTGTACTGGAAGAACTTAATGAAAACAGTGAAATCAGAATCATTTGCAAGTTCTCAATTTTTCAGTAAATATTAGCTTTGAGTCAATTCCAAAGACTTCTGCATAGCAACTGTCTTGTAGTACAAAGTGAGTAATAACGTATTGTGAGCAAACCTCTATGATAAGTATTATATTGTTGTAGACAAAATATCTGAAACTGCTAGGTTCTGCTATCTTTTAAGATGATGAAAGTAGTTAAGCCCATGTTGAAACAAGGACAAGCTGGAGGATTTCCAGGAAAGATCAAAAAAGTACCTGTAAGCACAGGTGAAGTCTTTGGTAGAACAAAAGATTGAGGCATATTGAGAAACCCAGCCACAAAACAACCAGTCAAGTCACATTAAAGAGAGAATCAGCAATTTGTGCTAGATCAGGAAGTTGTCTGGAAAACAGAGGATATTAAAGTTTTGGCCAACTTTGAATTTAATAACAGAAAAGAGCTTTAAAGACTTCAACAGTAAAATGCAGTGATGAAAGAAAATGAGCAGTTGCAGATGACAGTGAAGGTCAGTTTTTTGATGTCAGTTAAATGCTATCAGCAATACTATACACTTACACAGTTCTTCTCAAGGTCCACAAAGACTTGAGGAAGAGAAGGCAAATCATCCCAAGCCAATTCATGCAGAAGTCTTAAATCTTTGAGAAGATTCCTTGGTGACTTACTTGGCTTAATTCAGCACAGTGGCCAAAGGAATAGGTGTGAAAAGGAGCAAGAAAATTAAAAAAAATGGCCTAGTAATGACATTGTGTAGTTCTGTTCTGCTGGGGACTGGAGCTGCTCCCATATGAGGAGGGACTGAAAGAGCTGGGACTGTTCAGCCTGGAGAAGAGGAGCCTCGGGGCATCTTTTCAATGTATATAAATATCTGAAGGGAGGGTGTAAAGAAGACAACCGGGCTCTTTTCAGCAGTGCCCAGTGACAGCACAAGAAGCAATGGGCACAAACTAAAACACAACAAGTTATTCCTGTATATCAGGAAACACTTTTTCACTGTGAGGGTGACTGAGCACTGGCACAGGTTGCCCAGAGAGGCTATGCAATCTCCATCCTTGGCAATACTCAAAAGCTGTCTGGACATGGTCCTCGGCAACTGGATCTAGGAGGCCCTGTTGGAGCAGGGGTTTCAGCCAGATGACCTCCAGAGGTCCCTGCCAGCCTCAACCATTTGGTCATTCTATGGTGCTGCATGGTCTGTTCCTGTGAAGGGGAAGGAAGGCTTCATTAGATAACCAGATCTGGATGCATGTATGAAGATGTGAGGCCGAAGATGTGAGGCCAAAGGTGATAGCTGAAAATTGAGAGAAGGAACATCCTTTACCAGAAATGTTTTTCCTGGTTCACTGTGCAGCACTGAACAGTTCCAGGAAAAAATGGAAATTGGCAAATTTAAAGATGAATTTAGACTTGCAGTTTAAAATACGAAATGGAAACGAAATACATCACAAGTAAGCCATGCTGTCTGAATCACTTGCCACAGTGTACCAAGAGAAACAGCTTTTCAAACGGAAGAAGACCTTCATTCACAAAACTTTGTTTAATACCTGTGACAGTGAAAAGAAGAGTCATCTCTGTTCCATATGTTTTGAGTTATTTAAAACAGTAACCCATTCCAAGCTAAAATATATTAAACAATATGAGTTTAATGGAAGCAATTCAGATAGGCAGTGATTGTGTCAAAAGATTGAATACAGCTGTTACAAATGTGACAATTCTGAATGGATCATGCTAGTAGAAGCACTTCACCCAAATAAAGAATTAAGATTTGCACACCAAAAGGAAATAATCTAGTTTGACAGTGCTAAAATCACTCTCATTATTTTTGCTTGTATCTTGGTAAATGAACTCTGCTGGCTTGGCTAGTAGGCAGGAGAAACTGTGAAAGCTCAAATGTAACTGTAAGGCAAACTTATTCAAATGGCTTTGTCACAGAAATTCCTGACCTATTCACATAATTGGTCTCCAAACAGACAAAATGAGTTGTGAATTTTCATTCATCAAAGATTGGGCCTTTGGAATATGAGCCAAGATGCTAATAATTGGGTTGAGCTGTGTTTTAATATAGCTAATAAATGTGTAATTGCTGCTAGGAAAGGTGCCTTACAAATTGAGTTTGATGAGGTTCATCTTTAAAGATATGGTGTATATGAAACTCATGATTTGTGGGCTATTAGTAGCTTTCCAGTACAGAATACATGAGGAGTAGTTGAAATGTGAAACCTATAGTTTGGGAGATTTTAGCAGTTACATCTTCTGCAGGTATGGATCAGAAATGGATCTCTGTTCATTTTCTGAATGTTTTGGACAATGAGTAACCAGGTGGTAGGGGTTTTTATTTTTAATATCTAAAATATGAAACAGTGAATCATGTAAGTGCTAGCCAAGAGGAAAAAGCAAATACAGATTCATTCCTTGATGATGACGTACATTTAAGTGGGGAGAACCAAAAAACGTCTTCCAAGGTAGGATTCAAGAGCAACCTTCTAAATCCAAGAAAAAAAAGGTCTGTGGGTCATTGACCTAACAAGAGTCTGGTATGAGGGTAAGTGTGAAACAGGCATCACCTAAGTAAACATCAGTAGCCAAAAAAGGAAAAGAATTGAGATCTCATTCCTTAGGGCTTTGTCAAAATCTGTAAGGAATCTTCCAGCAGTCCTTGTCATCTTCCCCATGTTTCAATTAAAAACACAAAGCAAAGAACACCTCCACCCTTTACACACATATATTTCATCTGGTCTCTGGGAATGTCATTATCATCTCTGTCATGATTTTTAGAATTCCACAATACCAGGTCTATAAAAGTCCAGTTCACTTTTATATTGCAAACTGTGGTCAAAATTCTGGTCTTTCTAGGCTCACTGCTTTCACGTTGGCACTGCCTAAGTCATTAGGCTCCAGAAGCCTTGTGACTATGGTGACAGGTAGCATTTCAGATATGCAGATCACAGAATATCTGGGTTGGAAAGGTTCTGGCTGTGTTGTGATGAGAGATGTGGAACTCTGGGTTGTCAGGGTGGGAGTTTACAATTGCTATGAAAGTGAGGGCAATCACCAGTTCAAGGCCACCTTACATCTGGACCAAGTTGGAAATTGAGATTAAAAGGATTTTTATCAATTGGCATTGATGCACGATAATTTGGCACAGGTATTATGTTTAATTTTGTATTCTACACTTGGCTTTAAAAGGAGGTACTGGCAAATGGAAACTAATCCAAAGGGCAAAGGAAAAACATTTTTGTGGTAATGCCAAAGCTGTAATAATACAAAGTGATTTCTCTTGTCTTATATAATGCCTCAAACGATGTTTGAAGGCTATTGCTTGTTTGTTGAAAGATGTTATCTTGGTACATATTACAGTCCTTGAACAAGAATCAATATAGTTTCAATTGGCCTGTGAAAACACAAGATTGTCGATATGAACAAATGCGAAGAAATGTGAATCATTTCAAAAGAGATTAATTTATTTTAGCCACACGATCAACAAAAAGAAATGGGCAAAAACAGAACTGAGAATGCTCAAAACTGGATCATTTCCCAGACAGCCGTAGATGGAAGGAGTTTTGTTGGACTTTGCTGCTATTATACATCATCTGCCTGTGGATTTGCTAGTTTTTCAGAACTCATTCATGGATTAGATAAGAAACACCGATCTATATTGTAGTGGTCAAAGTTGGGAAAGTTATAGTGGCTGTTCATACACTCATCTACCTATATTGCCTTTCCCACTGGACACAGGTGTGGGAACATAGAAGTTTTGCAAAGCTGATGTCCATATTACAAAAAAAGCCCAAATCTACTTTAAGAACTGGTAGGGGGGGGGGGGGGGGGGCATGGTAGTAGGAAAGAGGCTGTAGGGATGACTCCTGTAAGAAGCTGCTAGAATCTTCCCCGGCTCCAAGTCGGACCCACTTCTGACCCAAGCTGAGCCCATCAGCGACAGTGGTAGCGCCTCAGGGAGAACAGATTTAAGACGAGAAACCTGCAGCAGGGGAGGGGAATTGGATATGAGAGGAACACCTCTGCAGCCAGCAAGGTCAGTGAAGAAGGAGGGGAGGAGGAGCAGCGGAGGAGGGGATGCCCCTGCAGCCCGTGGTGAGATGGCAGGTTGTCCCCCCCCAGCCCAGGGAGGGGAGCGGGGGAGCAGATGCCCACCTGCAGCCTGGGGAGAAGCCCACACTGGAGGAGAGGGATGCCCCCGAAGATGGCTGTGACTCCATGGGAAGGCCCGTGCTGGAGCAGCCTGTGCCTGAAGGACTGCAGCCTGTGGGAAGGACTCACATTGGAGAAGTTCATGGAGAACTGTCTCCCATGGGAGGGACCCCACAGTGGAGCAGGGGAAGAGTGAGGAGTCCTGCCCCTGAGGAGGAAGGAGCGGCAGAGACTGTGTGTGATGAACTGACCCCAGCCCCCATTCCCCATCCCCCTGCACCGCTGGTGGGGAGGAGGTAGAGAAAATCGGGAGTGGCATTGAGGTGGGAAGGAGGGAGGGCTGCGGAAAGGTGTTTTAAGATTTGGTTTTACTTCTCATTATCCTTGTTTTGTTTTGATTTGTAGTAAATTACCTTGATATTGTTTCTTCCCCAAGTTGAGCCTGTCTTTTGCCTGTGACCATAAATGGTCAGTGATGCCTCCCTGTCCTTGTCTCGACCCACAAGCTTTTCTTTATATTTTCTCCTCAACCCACCATGGCCGGCGGGGGGATGAGTGAGCGAGCAGCTTCGTGGTGCTTTGTTACTGGCTGGGCTGAAACCACGACAAGAACTTGTTGAGAGAATCAAGTAGATATTTTCCTTACTGTTTTGCTAATCAGCAAATCTGAAATTCTGTTATATTAATTTTGAATTCAGTCCTTGTTGAATCACTGCCCTTTAGGAAAATAGCATTAAATTTGCTGTGGAAAAGATCTGGTTTGCTCTGGAAGATGAAATTTATGTCTATGCTCTGTGATTAGAAGAAATACAAATACTGCCATTTCCAGTGCTCGGAAATGGGTACTCAAAGAGAGCAGATTTTTTTTTAAGGTAAAGAGACAAGTAAGTAAACTTATGAAACTGAAAAATCAACAGGCAAGGATCCACCCTAGAAATGCAGTTCACCTTCAGGTCCATGATAAATTGTTTCTGATCACACAGGGAATGCTTGGATTTCAAAGGTTAAATAATCCACAAGAGAGAGGAAAGCCAGCTGATGATCAGAGCATGGCTCCACTGCTTACGCCAGGAAGAGGAAGGTTTTAAGATTATGTCATTATTTGAAACTGTTGGACATTCTGCAGTTCCAAAAACTTTGGTCAAGGTCAGAGAGAATTTATCTGGGGAAAAAGGAAATTTGGCAGTGGAAACCGTGCAGAAAATGCGACTGAGCAAGCACCTAGCCAAGACTAGCTCACTGGGAAAGCAACAAAGTACATTGCTGCTAACATATCTGGGACTTTGAATTGTATAAGACATCTGAAACTTAACAAATAGAAATAGAAGTTTATAGTGAATGCACATTTTTGCATGTATTACAGACCAAGGGAGAAACATCAACCTATAGTGCTTTGGCAAGCAGAGACATTTGGAATCTAAAGGAAACATGCAGTCTTCTATAGGATTTGGAGGGGACAGTGAGGATTGGCATGTTGACTTTTATAAGCTAATATTATAAAGGTGAGATCAGCATACATCATCTGGTTGCTCAACAACAGTCAGTAACAATCTGGTTTACACACAGCAGCATTTCTCATAGCTGGGCATCAGCAGACAACCACACGAAACTCTTGTTTGGAGATCTTAGAAAGTGCAAATGGATTTCTGTCATTTGGACAGCGTGCGGATCCTGCCAACTCAAACTGATAATTGTTTCAGTTTGAGTAGAGAAAATGTGATCATAACTTCTGACAAGCCAAATGGAGAAGCCCTTTAAAAAAAGTGGATATTTGATTTGTTTCACTCTGAAAAGAATAAACAATACAAGCCCCTATATGTAAAAGGGAGAGATCCAATAACTGTTTTGACCCGTGTAGCAAAACAATGTGTAAGTAGAATGTAGGTCTCAAGGGTTTACCTAAATTTCTTTATTAGAGTCTGATTAAGGAGTTTTCTATCATAAGGGCAATGCTACCAAAATCCTTATTTTTGAGGTTTTAGCTGAGGAAATCCTGTAAAAACATTGTGCCAGTGAATTAAAATAGAAAAGACAGAAAAAAACAGATTTTGGAAAAACACAGCATTCCTTAGGTTTACTTTGAAAGATGGCTTACACTAGTGGTTGAAGGCAGAAAGAGCTTGGTCTAGCCTCCGTCAAGTTTGAATGTTTAATCTTGATTGAAATTCTAAGTTTCTTACTATCATCATATTCCCATGGAAACAATTTATTTAGATATGCTGTTTGAACTCATAGGAATCTTGAAAATTAGAACTGAGACCTTGAATATGTCTCTCTATGATATAAAGGACCAGCAGATAAGGCAGAGGATGTGTTTTGACATGTTTGTGGTAGACTTTGTCATAAAGCAGAAGTATTAAAAGCATTCGGTAGTTTCATGCAGGAGGATAATCCATGGCAGCAACCATACAGACTACTGTGGAAAGGCAAAGTGTAGCCACAGGAGGCTAGTTTCTCTCTTGGTTCTCTGCTGTCAGGGAGAGGAAATAGATATTCTGCAGAGTGGCCCAGAGAAGAAGTCTGCTCTTAGGTGCACTGAGGCATTCCCTACACAGCCCTCTCTCATGTTTATGTACAGGTGCTTATAGGGAGATTAATCTTCTGGGGCTCAAATTTATCTTTTGGAATATCATCTCATATCAAGAGATCAAACAGATTGGACACAGCAGTTTTTGAGCCAAAAGGATATTAAAAAAAAATATAGTGAAAAAAAAATAGATATAACAGGCTAGAAAGTCAAAAGGGAAAAAAAGATATTTTTGGAGGCTGTGATATAACAATTTAGTGTCAGTGAAGACTGTAAGATTAATGCTAGAATATAGGCTATATTGACTAATTGTATGCATGTACCTTCCATCACAGAAGGATGAGCTGTGGCTAAAAGTTGCTGCAATGACGACTTTTTTGTCTGTGAACTCAGTGTCCCTCTTGCAGCTGAACAGAATCACAGTTTTTCATTCAGTACTTGATTTAATTAAAGCATGGGATTTCACTGATCATCATCCAAGGATAGTAAGCAGAATGGCTATCACCTGCATAATGCTAGAGCTTTGATTTATACCAAAACACCAGATTCCCTATAGGCAGCATGTTAGCTGGTACTGCAAGCAAAATGCTCCTGTGAAATTTGGTGGCTGAAAAGCCAGTATGTCATGATGCAGGTTCACATCACTGTTTGTGGGGTTTCTTTCTCCAGGAAAGAATTCCAACACATGTGCTTACACATGATGTTTTCCCAGGTGATGCACAGGTGTAGAGCTAGGCATGGCCAATGGTGACCAACGCTAGGGAGGAGGTGAGGAGGCAGCCAGCACTCCCACCCTTGGCATGGAGTGGAGGACAAAGCAGTCATGCCAGGCAGGCAGGTGCTGTTCAGGCTCTGAAAAGTAGGGTGCTGGCTCAGGAGCTCAGTGGGCAGCTACTTCCCACTGACTTGCTAAGGAACCAAAGATTTGGTGTTAGGCAACAGTTAGAATTAGCACAGTCAAGATGGAAGGCTGGTAAGACTGTGTCATGTTAAAAATGGGAGGAAAGATACTTTCTTTTAAACCTAATGTGGTACTATGTATAACACCCATAAGCAAAGAAACAAATGACTTGAGAGTCCCAGCTTCTAAATTAAAACACTTTCAGACTTTCCAATACTTCCTGAGTATTTAATGTGTTAAGTATTCAGCACATAATGCTTGAAAATGTTTAATGTATTCTGCAAATATTGGTGGATTATAGTACAGGATCATTGGATCTGTGCTCTTTCAAAAGCCTTTTCAAATGTATGTGGTCCTCTTTTAAATAAAAAAGGAAGTGAACAGAGTTAAAAGTCATGTACCTATTAGATTATTTAGTGAAGTGATTACAGTGATCTTTTCTCAATTTATGGTTTTGTATATTATAGTGTGCAGATACATGTATTTTGTTTGTATTTTGAATTTCAGGAAATAATGTTATTTAGGCTGTACTATTTGGAAAACAGAATATTTTCTTAACATAAAATGCTGAGAGACAACTGTTCAGAATGGGTGATTTTTTAAAAAATAAAATACTTGAAATATTTTATTTTTAAGTAATACCTGTACAATGTTCAACATTTTTGAAAATTATAATATCTTTAGATTAATTAATACTTAAATCTGTTTCCCTGAGTATGTTTTCCTTGCAACTTGTATGAATTAATCTACAATTTAGAGATGCAATCATTAACAAGAAATACTGCACCTCTAGTTTAGACATAGATTATTTTCACCTATTTACTAGAATATAGGCAACAGGAGCATTCACATGTGATTCTTGTTGCCATGAGAATGGCTTTGGTCCCTCTTTTGTGTTTGGAAGATCTTGCTTGCTTTCTCCAAACCTGATGCTCAGCTTGCTCTTCCTGCTCCAGATTCTTTACATGAAGAAAGGTAAGATAAGGTTAATAGAAGACTAACAACAAACAAGAAAACATGATAGATTGTAATTATGCCTTCAAGTACAATTAAGAAAAAGTAAGAATGCAGAATTTCTTAAAATGTAGGCCTACATACAGCTGAGCTTGTCTGTCTATATATCTCTGTTTTTATAAGAAGGGTAAAACAGTTCAGTGACGGATCTGAGAATTTTAATATAGTTTTCACTGTAATTTAGGATGTGATGAGGCTTGTGTCTGGAGCCAGCAGGCCAAGATAAAGTGTCATTTACATTCCCAAAGCTCTGCTAAAGTTAGTGTCCTAGTGTTGACACTGCAGACAACAGAGAGCTTTGCTATTGTGGCTCACTTTCTCTGTTGTTCACTATTCAAACATTTGTGTTCAACCACACAAGCAATCAGCTAGTGCAGTGGTATCATCACTTCACCTGGAAAAACATGTCTCCAATCATTCCCCTGCTAGTCACTCCAAGGCTGTAAAGGCAATTGTGAGTTTAGGACAGAAAGTGCCATTATTTCTTCCTCACTGGCTAAAGAGTTTTTACTTCAACGTCCTCTACCTCTTGGTAGGAGTAGTGTAACATTTCACTGGCAAAAATCTCTGAGTCTTCCCTTTCAGTAGCAAGTAACAGTAATTTTTGCAGACAGGGACCACAGACACATCTTGCGCTTCACCAGTTATTCTACTAGCAGTTGTATGCCTGGTTTTCCAACTTCTAATTATCACTTGGCAAAACATCCCTGAGAAAGTTGCACAAAGTAAACAACCTATGTAAAAAATTTTCTCCTAATTTAGGTATAAAAAAATCCTAGAAAGTGTTTGAGAGTTTAAGAATAATAATCAGTGCTTGCAGCTATCACAACAGGATGTTAGTTGTTGAAGTCACAGAGAGGATACACAGTGTAAAGGCAACACCATTAACCTTCTGTTCACATCCAATAAAAATAGAAGAATCTAGCTTCCAATCGCTTTAATATTGCTGTATCTGACTTCCTAGCTGTAGAGATATAGGTAAAAGCCATAGTTTGCAATAATAAAGCCAGAAAGGCCTTATGTGTTGTGATCATAGCCACTTCTATTATAACAAGTCAGTTCTGGTTCAAAGAAAGTTGGGAGCATTTTGCACATCCATTCAGTGTGCTACAAACTTCTCTGCCATTTGCTGTGTTGGAAAACTGGTATGTTGGTATAGCTAATTGTATTTTTCTTTCCAAAATTAAGTCTGATGTAAGCTGTTACAAACTGTGGAATGGCAACATGCCACCCTGCAAAGAAATGAGATGCTGACAATATTGTCCTTTAGCATAGATGTTCTTGGCTTCTTCTGAGTTTAGACCATATTTGTTACCTCTCACAGATCCCATTCTTTCAAGATGACATAGCCCTCCATTGCTGACTTTGCTGCAAGCAATTTAAAACTGCTTGTGTGCTGACTTTGGCAGCTGTGCTGGAGATTGCACTGTGGATTAGGTGGTTATGCAAGTGGCCTGGGGAGAATATATCTGCTTTTCCTTATCCTAAAGGGTGTCTACTGTGTGTTAACTGTGAGAAGCCTCAGGTCACTTTCCAGAGGGCTCTGCCAGTTTGCTGTTCACATCAGACAGTAATGAGTAAAAATTGTAAATTTTCAGCTATTTCAACCAGTCCTTTGTGATTCTAGGATTCCCCAGCTGCAGATTGACAAGACTACCTGAACTGGTCTTGAAATAGATATGTGGACTTGAATTTCCTCTCAAGATGCCTGCTCGAATTTTTAGGGATTCAGATGTGGATGTGCCACTCAAGTTTAAAGGGCTGTAGGGGTAAGAAAATTTTAAACCCCCACAACTCAGTTTAGCTCTCTCATAAACTTAATTCTCACTATTCATTCTGCTTTTCTAAGCGTGCTTTTCAGTAAGTCTAATTCTGCTAATCTCCTTTATGAATACTAAAGGAAATCACACTATAAAAGTGATGTAGGGCTTTCCCAAGGAATACTTCCTAGCAAAAAAAGAGTATCTTTCTGGCAAATCATTGTTGTGTACAAGATCCAGAATATATCTTAGAGTTTACAAAGAAGCCATTTTAGATAAAATCAGCAGTAGTTATCTAATAAACATTCTTACGTGGATGTTAATTTATAGTAGGATAAACAAGACAACAGGAATGCCACACTTAGAGGTAAATCTCAGGAAGTTTGTTTCCAGTCAGCCACTGGTCTTAGGAGAAAGGACAATAGACTGAATTTTAAGAAATATTTCTCCTCTGCACGTCAAAAAAATACTGCCCCTGTTCCAGTATACAAAGCTCTTCCATCTCTGTCAGCCCGTCTGGTACCAGAAGGTCAACTATACAGAACATGGAAAGCACTGATGCTTTTGGAGAGTCAGTTTCCTCTTCTATTTATTACAATATCCCACTTCTTAAATGCAGAATAGCTTATGACTCTCCAGAACTAGAAGTATATTGACACCTATTGTGAAGCTTTGTATTTTTTCTTATTGCCTTTGTAAACAATAGCTATTAATATAAAGCTGTTAAACAGAGGAGCTTTAATTTTTTACCAGTGCATGTCAGAGTATTGCCTGTTGTAGATGACAAACCACATCTGTTCCTTAGCTGGGAATACACAGGGTTGCTCTAGAGTTACAGGGGAAGGGGGATAATATTGTGAACAAATGTGCATATGCAGCACAACTGTGAGAGGCATTTTGGCTCAAATGGCTAAGTCAGAGATCCATATTTGCAAATTTTTCTTAATCTAGATGAATATTCAAAGGACATAGTTGTCTCACAAATACTTTCGTGGGATCAAAGCTTCAAAATATATAAAATTTAAAAATGTATAAAAATACCTGGATGCCCTCACTTAATTTTGTTTTGTGGCTGTTGAAAATTATGAAATATGAAAAATTATGTGAGCTGGTTTGGAAATAGGACCCTGCCATATGACTCTCAGGAAGGTTTTTATTCAATATTTAGATACTGTTAAAAACTCTGTTGTATGACAATTTGCACTGGCCAGTGGGATGGTGATGGAGGAGCATAGTAAGTAGCGTATATATTAGAAAATGAATGTAAGCTAAAATGAAAATGTATACATGTATTACACTTGTATGTCATTTACCATGAGATTCTGTTCTTCAGCAGCTCAAGCATCCTTTGGCTATCATTTATATTTATTGTAATTTTAGCTGGAGTGTCATGGAATGCTGTGATTTGCACTTGTTTACTAACTATCCAATTTAGGAAGCTTCCCAGTTCCAAAAGGCTGTAGATTAGCCAATTAATGGAGTAAAAATGTTTGTGTTAAAAGTTCCTGAATGTCTGTGTCTGGGATGATGACAGAAACTGATAATGGGATATTAAGATATATAATGGATAATTCTTAGTTATGTAAGAATTACTTCTACTAGGCTGGCGATTTGGGGTTTTCCCCACAGGTAAAACTGACAGAGTATGTCTATTCTCTGGTGCTGAAGGGATTTCGCCCAGAAATGCCTAGGGCTCATCATTTACTCTTGTTGTCTGATTTGAGAGTCTGCTTGAGTTGTGGCGAAAAAGTTAATTCTCTAATTCACTAAAAGGTGGATGACCCATTCAAGTGGTATTCTCTAACATTGCTATGGAACACATTTGATCCTGACTTGCTGGGGCATGACTAACACCCAAAAGTGAGCTAATATATATCAGCCTGGTATCAACTGCCTAGATGGCTGGTCTGCTTTATTCTACAGAGTATGCATAGTTTAAAGGTGTCCCCTTGCACTGTGACATCCTTCAGTTCTGCTTAACTGCCTGTATGACACTCTTTCTGTTATCAGTATTAAAATGGATGCCACACTTTCTTTGTTTTCTTCAGGTTTTCCTAATTCTTAAAGGCCATTTCTTCACTTTTTTTGCACAGTTTTATACTTGGCACCAGCCTCTTATAGTAGATAAGCTCAACAATAAGACCAAGATTTTGAAAAGATGCTAGATAGCATGAACAAAAGCCTATTTTTTGCCACAAAACCTCCTCACATCATAACTTTTTGGGGGAGACTGAAAGCAACCCATAACGCCTAACAAATGGGTTTTAAAAACAGTAAGTCACAGCTAGTCTACCCAGAAGATTTTAAGAATCCTCCCCAATGTGAATACATCAAGCGATGATCACTCAAAGTAAAAAGAAAAAAAAAAAAAGGTTACTTAAGAATAACTGTTCTTTCTTTAGAGATGTTTCCAGCGTGTACATTTATAACCTACCTTTCTGTCTTTCTCTCTCACAGTCCTGACTCCAGATTCCTGGACTGAGAGGAAATGACTGGGAGAGATCTACCCACTTATATTCCTGTATAAATTGAAAATGAGAGCAGGAGGCTTGGACTGCTCCAGGATGGATAAAAGTTTAAAAGTCTCTGCTTAACAATGTCAGTACACTTGTACCCATAACACAAGTGGGTGCAAATACAATGCATGTTTTATTTTAATGGTACGAACAAAGCACAAAGACTTTAAAAGAGAGACTGTTGTATATATATATATATATATCCTCCTATTCCCTGGAAGGCTTATCATCTTCAGGTATTCCAATAGAGTCTGTGCATTTATGTAGTCTGTTACAAAAGCTACCACAGCAGCTAACCTCTCCTCCTTTAAAACAACAAAACAGAATTGCAGTAGTCTTTCTGATCTATTATATCATCAGCCTTGTTCTTTCACAGGATTTTCTCTTAGCTCTGTATAGCTAATGAGATGTGAAGAAGTTATTTTGATTTCTTTTTCCTTTTTTCCTGCTTCTTCCAACCTCTGTGTCTCTGTCCTATTTGCCTTTAGACTACAACTGTATGTTCAAAAAGAAAATACCCCAGTACCAGATTAATTATATTCATAAATTATTAGAGGGCAGTTCTATTTCTGTTAGATTCATGACTGGGTATTTCTGAGTTCATCTTTTTAAACTCATAAATAAGCAATAGTACTTGTCTATGATTGATCTATAACCTAGCAAAATACATCTGCTAATGCTTCTGCAGGCATCTAGATAGTAATGGGTTTTAGGAAAAGATTTGAAAGGAAAGAGAGGGCAATACCTTATTTATCATGTGAAACATTCATTATTTTTCCCAAAGGCTTACTACATAATTCATGTCAATATTTGGATCACATGACCAACAGACACAACACAAAGTTATTGGATGCTATGATGATATGCTTACTTCTAAGTATGCAAATTAAAAGTTTGATTTAATTGATCTCTTCTGATTCGAATCTGTTTGAAAGATTTTCATTTTCATTTCAACTAGCTTTTGTGATATAAGGAGTTCCCTGAATTGTCTTAGATTTCTATCCATAAAGAAAAGGGGGTTTTGTCAATTATAAATTTTATTTTAGGCCTTCCAGATCTCTTCACCTATTCATAGTGAGATGAATGTGATATAATGGGCATGTACTAGCTATGAGAGAAGGAAAAATGTCTTCTCACAGGACATTTCATTCTAGATACTGTGTTTCTTGGACTGAAAAAAATTATCAGAAGAAAAACGTGTTGTGAAGGATAGTGGAAAACATCCTTCCCTCATTTTTCTGATTTGGTGATATTTCTTTGGTATCAAATCTTTCTGACTTGAATGTTGTCTGCTTTCAGTAGCTTCAGGCCTGCATGAAGATTAAAGTCCTGTTAATATTTTCATAGTCTTTGGATGTCTTTGAGACTAGAGTCTTTCCTGTGAAATAATTCTGGCATTTGCTATGACACTTTGCCCAGATTTTAACTATCCTTGCAACAATGTTAGTAGACTTGATACTTCAGCATTTCCCCTTAAACATATATCTTCTCTATTGGCATATAAATACCTTTAATCAGAAATAATGTCTTTCATTTTGGACATATATATCTATTGAAGTTTTTTTTTCTGTAATTCTTATGCTTTTATATTCTTTTGGCACCACACCTAATATTCAGGATTAAGCATTGCAATATATATACCAGAGACAGGACAAAGAGACTGGGAGATAAATTTCAGGATGTGTAAGTGCATATGGGAAGCTATATGTATACAAAATTATGTGCTCTAAATTGGCTGTTCCTGAGGAAAAACATCCGGGAGGCACTGTGTAAGTTCTCTGAAAATGTCCATTCCAGTGCTCACTGGCAGGCAAGAAGAAAAACAGAACACTGAGCTTTCTTCTTAGAAGGAGAGTAGAGGAAAAAAACCCCAAACAACAGAAAGTACTGTTGTGAACTTGCACAAATCAATAGTATGCCCCTGTCTTGTGTATTGCCTGCGCTTCTAATTATTTCGTCTTTAAAAGGATATAGTAGAACTAGAGAAAGTAATGGATGCCTAACAGGGATGATTAGAGTGGCTCCCAGTAAAAAGCTGGGACTCCTCAACACAGAATAAAAAACAATGAAATGGCAAAATGGAAAGGCATTTAGAAAATTATGAAACTATGGATGTATGTGGATACAGTAGATAGGAAATGACTTACTATCTTTCTACCACTTAAGAACTAGTTAAGACAGAATGAAATTATTGAGTAACAAATTTAAACCAGAAAAAAAAAAAGTAGTAGAACTTGTGGAAACCCAGTGGATAAACAGATTTAAAAAGAGGTTAGACAAATTCAGAAAAGACAGGTCTTTGAGTGGCTGTTAAAAACAAGAGCCCAGGTACAACCTGCAGTTCTGAAAATCCCTAAACTGTTAATTGTTGGAAGTCAGGCCAATAAAGCAGGGTAAGGATTATTTTATAGTGGTCCTGTAGTGATATTCTTCTCTTCTGGAAGATAATATATTGACCGCTCTTTGTTATACTACATACACCCCAAAACTGACCAATCTAGCAATTATTATGCAAAATTGCTTACACAAGATATAAATCATGTATTCCTCTCCCTAGACCACTTTGTGGTTATTGTTATCAGTGGCATCCATTTCTGCAGAATTATGCAGATTAATTCTCAGGCAAGATTCTACTGAAATGGACATTGTAGGAAAATAGGTGCAATTCAGATAAAAAGACTAAAATTTATAAATAAGCATTACTCCCTTTTAGCTAAAAATAAAAAGTATGTGTAGCCTCTTCGCATCAATACTAAAAAATA
Source organism: Haliaeetus leucocephalus (assembly GCF_000737465.1). Lineage (NCBI taxonomy): Eukaryota > Metazoa > Chordata > Aves > Accipitriformes > Accipitridae > Haliaeetus > Haliaeetus leucocephalus. Next base: position 528,194 of record NW_010972603.1, read on the forward strand.
TTTTAATGACTCAGTAGGTGAATCACTACCAAAACTTTGCTGTTTCTTAGAAATAGAGGGTTATAAACCTTTTTACATACATGATACAGCATGATATTATGGTCTAAGTCTGTTTGAAAAAGCTTAAGAGAAGTTGTGTAGAGTAACTGACTTCTGTATTTGGAGTATATCATACCTGTAAAGCTCACCCAACTGCCCACTGTTATTTGTCATAAGTACACAGAATAGTCTCCAGAACAGAGATATGACTCCAGACACCTCAGAATCTTTGTTGTAAAGAAAATAAAATGCCTGCAAATTGCAGAGAAACAAGATTTGTTGTCATTCTTTAGACTTTCAAAGGAAAAGTTTGCCTACCTATAGAACAGTGTTGGGAAAGAAAAAGCAGTGACTCTTTTTTCCTCCCATTTTTGACTATTCATAATTTTAAACTTGTTGTAAACTTGAAAACAATAATCTGAAAAATGAGCAAATATGTTCTTTTTGGGTCCTCAGAGATCATCCAGGTTTGAACTCCTATGTGTTTAGAAACAGAAAGAAGAAAGTTACATTTTCTGTGAGGCTGAAATATTTGAAAAGCACATGAAAGGTACGTAGCCTTAGAACACATTAGTGAAGACAGACCCACCTGTTGTTCTTGTTCTTTGTCAGACTCTTATAACAAAAGGAACACCTTATTAAAATATGTACATAGAAAGCTGACTAACTCGAAAGAAAAGCTGTTCCGATAGAAACTTCAGTTGTATCTTATACATTTACTTTGTTCTAAAATAAAAGTCAACAGAAAGTCAGTCTAAAAGTTATATTGATCCAAGGGCATTATTCACACTTCAAGAACATTCCTAAGTAGGATATCTGGGTAATTCACATTTTGCTTCCCCAAAAGCCTTATTAGCTAGCTTAACTTACATAACTTCTGAGAACAGAGGCAGTTAAGACTAACACAGGATTTCTTCCCTGTTCTATGCCTTGTCATGAATGTCTTCCCCTAATCTGACTGTAGGTAATAAGATAGGACACCCATGCTCTTTCTTCCCATGTACCTGAAATACATGCATGCTCCCATTCCCTAACTCGGTGTGCATCATCTGGTATGTAACCAATGTTAACTAAGTAATTGAACTTATTCATGCGATACACATATCTGGTCATGTCAAGAGGACACCAAGAGGCCCTTGGGAAAGCAAATGATAGGGAAGAGGCTACAGCCTTTCCAGAATATTCAGCAGCCTCCTCAAAACAGTCATCAGGTTTGTGTCCTGCTCCCTTTCCACAGGTGAGGGTGGGGAAGAACAGTGGCATAGAGTGTGTCAAAACCCAAACTGCTTTGGCGGCAGCAGCTTATCATGTAATGAAAAGAAATCCTTTTTTATATTGTAGCTGGAATGTAGCCATGACCTGATAAAACAGGAATACATGGAACTGGCACATTGCATTACCATACTCCTACTCTGTTTGCCAAGGTCATTGATGAAAATATTTAAATACCATCTGTTCTAAAAACAATACTTGAGAAACTCCCTAACTGCCTTTCTCCAGCCCAGTAGTTCTCCTTTCATCAGAGCTCCATTCCATCTCCTTTTCAGGCAGTTTCTCAACCATTTTTTAAGCTGGTATCTTAATTCCCAATGCTCACTAATGTTGTGTACTTTCAGGCTGTTTAATTTCATCAATTATATATGTTTAGATACCTATATTTATTTTTCTGTCTCCAAATGACAATAAAAACTTCTTTGTGGTATGCTAAGTCACAATACTCCTATGATGCTTGAGCACGTAGTTCAAAGGATTTAGCTAAACTTAATATGACCAGTTAGTAATTCCTAAGAAAAAACTAGCTAGTAAAGTAAAAAACAGAGAAGTAAAAATGTCATGCCCCTATTATTTAAATGAGAAGAAATTCACTTAACATAGTTCATTATAGTTAATGAAATTATCTGCTTGCCACAATGCAGTCGAGATTAGGGATTGGAAATTTAAAAGCTCAAGGCTCAGACCATTTGAATAATTTTGTGGGTAAACTTGAGTGAACAGGATTGATTCTCTTCCATCTTCCTGCTGGCACATAATGCTCTGTTGTGTCTTGGAGCACAAAACAAGGCTGGCACAAGAGACAGAGGCAGATTCCATGTCCCCTTCATCCAGTGAAACAAACCCATGGCATCTGTGCATGCAAAAAATATGGTATGAATGACTGAATTGAATCTAGCAGGTTTGAAGGGATTTGGAGAGTGCACAGCTGGAGAAAAAAAAAATCCTTGCAAAATTAGTGCAATAGGTCTGAATTTATGCTATTCTTAGTTACTGTCTTAGCAGCTATGTTATAGCTCTACAAATGGTCATCACTCTACATCTGTGCTGTAGATGAGGATTCGCAGCCTCTGTATAGTTGATTTTGTAGTGAGGATTTGATACTGTTTATATCAATATTTTTACTTTTATCCATTCATTTTGCTTTACAACTCCAGGAGACTTAATAGGAGTTTTGATCTGGATAACCCTTTTACAAAAGATTTGTTGAAAATCAGTGGAAAGTAAATGCAAAATTTGCAACTATATTCTGAATAAGAATATAGTTTTCACCAGTGCTTTATAAAGGGAAATTCCCTTGGAAAAATGTAAAGCTTGAAACAGGGAACTAACAAAAGGTGAATTTGGTCTTGTATTCCCAAAAGGCCTGGGGGTGAGGTTCAGATTTATTTCAAGTAATTGTGTGGCAAAGGTATCATTTTACTTGGTTAAAATATAACTGCAGTAGCAAATAAATGTATCACAGACCTTTACGTGTACTCTTTTTCTGTGCCTTCTATAGAGGAATAATCCTTTGTTGCTGGTTTTCTATCCTTTTTTACCAGCAGCTTAGACCTTCCAACCTAAGCAATATTATGTTTTAACCTATTGTAATGCAGCATATGGAAACATAATTCCTACCACTATGAGGGAAAAAAATCTGTATTGAAGGAGAAAATGTTTGTTTGGGGTTTTTTTATTTGCAGGAAACAGGATAGAGGTCTGCATGTTTATAAATAAAATTGACTTCCATGTACTGCTGAGGAGAAACAGAACAGCTGCCATACGGATTTTGAAAATATCATTATTTGATAAGTGTGCAACATAAGCATCATGACTTCAACAAAATTAACTTTAATTTTCCCATCAGCAAGACAATAACAAGTTCAAGATTAGTTATGCATTAAACAATCAATTCATGGAGACTAATTGAAGAAAGGAAGACCTTGTAAATAGAAATCATACAAAAAAGGAAACTGATTAGTCTTTACATTAATGTTTCTGTTCAGTATCATTCACATTTTTGTCATTCATTTAATAAAGAACTGCAAGTCCCAGTCCGAAATTTGTGGAATAATGAATGACTTTCTGCTAGAAACTAAACACAAAAAATCTCTCTTTGTCTACACATATGTATAAATACATAGAGATGTAGCTACAAGCAATGCCATGCCAGAACCTCCTCAGCTTTGGCTGGTAATTGTGCAGTTTGTACTGAATATAGTGCCTTAAAAGCTGAGGAATTCTTTGCATAGACGGAGGTCTTCAAATTAGAGTGCAAGTCATAGGCAAAATCTAAACTGAACATTTTGTAGGAGGAATGTGTAGGAGGTTTTTCAGGCTATACAGATTGCATCTTAGTTTACAGAAAGAATGATCAATTTTGATTAAGGATTAGCCAAACTGTATTTCATACAGAGGTCAATAAAATGTTATACCAGATGCTCTGACTATTACAGCAGTCATTCATCTAAGAAAGAATTTTTTTTTTTTTAAGATTCATAATCCATGTGTTCATATATTCAAAAATTTCTTCTAAGGTTTCAACAGAAAAGCAGTTTAGGTTCTGCTCCAATTCATAGAATATAATTTTAAGATTTGAATCCTAACTCTTAAAAAATTTACCAATATTTTGTGCAAGAAGTTATTTATTTTTAAAGTGGAAATGTTTTACATGAAATAGTGTGCTTGCACAAAGAAAGTTTTATTAGAGTCTTGCAGAGAATTTTGCTGAAAAATATAAGTACTTCTCACAGACTAGACTATTTTATAACATCAGATATATTGCCCACTAAGGACATCTGAAAATGATTTTAGCCGCTTTGTGTAAAGGAGTTACCATAGCATAGAAACTTGTGTGGCTTTCTTACTCCAAAAATAAGCATGATTTAAAAAGATATTGTGGTATACTCAATCAAATTTCACTGATTTTAGCTTGATATTTAAACAATACTTTGGAAGTTACAGATGAACTTGTCTCATAGCTTTTAAAGGAGAGAATCTTTCCTGGATCTCTGTCAGTATATGAATGCAATGACTCATTCTAGAGAAGAAATATTAGCTAACTTCTTCTTTCCACAAGCATTTGAAATGTTGAGACGAAAATAGTTAATGAGACTTTTTGAGAAAGAATATTTCTTTACCCAGATTCAGCAATCTAGATAAAATATCATTGTTTTCCTACCTACCAGCTTCCAGTCTGGAAGGAAGCAGACAATTTGGTTTTGGTTTTATATAATCACATGGTTGGTGTTTAAAAGTGATTTTTTTTTTTTTTTTGTTAGGTATCCAAAACCAAAGAACAAGAGACCATGCTCTGCAGAGAAATATATTGGAAGACACGAAGAGATACAAGACAATTTACAGATACAGATGATAAAGCACTAGTTTGATGCAGTCCAGAATCCTGAAGTGATCAAATATTCTTTCTGTGAAGTCTGTCTGGCAAAGGAGAAAGAGATTAACTTTTCCAGCCTCAAATTTGCATTGCTTTGGGGGAGGGAATTAGCCAGCTGAAAAGACTACACCTACTGAGCACAGTGATGCTGTGCAAGCATTCACTACTTCACCTACGGGAAATCTTAGAAATGTAGTTGCTCATTAGAGCATTTGCAAGCCACACATGGCTTGCAAAGCAGTGCTGGTGGCCAAGAGGAGGTTAATGTAATAACTAGTAATGCTGAAGAAGACGAAAGAAAAGACAGAGAATTAGGTATACCAGTGCAGGGAGTCGGTGATATTGCGGGTTTGGTCTGAAGCTTCGGTTCTGTTATGACTCTTTGACCCTTACGAGCAGTTCTGCCCTCACTCCTAAGCTTGCAACCCGCTGCAATGAAGAAAGCTGGCAATGCTGTAGTTACTTTGCTACTCTGAGGACCTGCATGAAGAACTGAGATTCCTCTGGGTCTTCATTGCGATCCTAATGACAATGAGTATAAGTCATTCTGGGACAGCATCAGACACAGTGAAGGAGCTGTGGGGGCAACAGCCATCAAAGGCAAGTTCACAGTGCTGCCAGGGTCCTTCCCCTGACATATATTCTCCATGTGAATAGGCTTCTGTGTGTTGCTGATGTCCCAGGTAAGCTACTTCTATGCTGCACCAAGCAGTGGAGAAGCCTGGGAAATGTCTGAAACTTTTAGGGCAAAGAGCTGAGATAGGTGTAGCACTGGCAGGAATGACAGCCTGAAGATGGTAGCTTGTCCTTCACTACCCATTTCAAACTTACAAGGTTTCTACCACAGCAAGGGAACTGGCTGTATCCATAGTTGGGAGCAGTTTGAGTGCAAAATTTTTCATCCTGGCTGCAGACATGAAGCTTAGCCAACAGAGGATAAAGCACTAGAAGCACTGGGCAGCTGCTGAATCCCACAGGGTAATGAATTAAAAAGGAGCTAAGAAAACTGCCTGAATGAAAGTCTGAAGTGGTTAATGACAAAAAAATGTATGTATGGAGAGAGGGTGGGTGGAGAAATTTTACCACTGTTGCACTCTGTATCTGCAAGAATCAAAAGATAGGAAAAACCTTGCCATATTTCTACCAAATGGCTAATTTTGACATGCTTGATGGGCACAGCAGTTAAATCAAACAGAAAGCTAGCTGAAACCACTGAAAAAGTTTGAGGAGTATTTTTGCATTTCACATAAAAGTAAAATCTTTGAGGGTGTTGTATTTAAATAGAATGAAATTTTAAAAAGCCAGTGACTTTATTTAAGGATGAAAAGATGAACGGCACCCTAGAAAGAGGACAAGATTTTGCTTAGGTTTGGAACAAAATAATTGGTGGATAACAAAGGGTGTGAAAGAACAACAGAAAAGTTCAGTCTGATTTTTGACAAAGAAATCTTGTGGACATCAGATATAGTCTAGACCAGAATGAAGTTTATAAAATGTAGGCACCACTCCAAAGCAACAAGAATGGTTAAATAAAATAAATTAAAAAAAAAAAGAAAGAAAGAAATCTGAAATATCTCATGCAGATAGACCTAATTTAGAATGATAGCCCTCAGGACTAGAGAGCCCCAACAACAGCTCAGGAGGATATTGGAGCCAAGACAATGCTCAGCACCCATATAGATGTTACAAGAAACAATTATATAATTTTATAAGAGTTTGTAAGAGCTTACATAATATGCATGAAATTGGCAAAGGTGCCAATAACACCGCAGTCAAATTCTCTATAAAAGCCTGAAAGGAAATGGGTTATTAAATTATTTTAAGCTGGACACTGATGTACAAAAGAGTGTGTTGCCAGAAGTGGTACTTATTACTATTAACAACAGAAACAGGCATGGGTATTACACAGGTAATTCTATAAAAAAGCATACTTGAGACAAAAATTATCCTCAAAAGAAGAAAACCTGGGAGTAGCACAGAGTACTGTTGTTGCCATCAGTAATACTTTTGCTCCAGCAAAGATCCCTTGGAACATTATGCTTTGTAAGGAGTGTGCCTAATCTAGCTGCTCAACACAGTAATCTGAGGCTGCTACTCTGGGTTGATATCCTGTGGACATTAAATGAAAACCTTAACTCAAAATAAAAGAAGCTGAAGGAGTTAATTGAGAAAGCAGCAGTGGTCAGGAACAACACCAGGAAGAACAATTTCGGTTGTCTACAGATGACTCCAAAGGGGGTATTAGCATAATCCTCTTTACAGCAGTGTGAAAACTGCTGCTCAAAGCTGAAGACCATTGGTCTGTGTGTGAGGCAAGCGAACAGAAATGAAGCATCACAAATGCAGAGGAACTCTCTGAATACAAAAGGCTTTAAGTCTTTATGGGAGGCAAGCATTACCCAAAATGGACCAAAAATCTTAAATTATTATTGCCAGCAGGGGACTTGGAGACTGGCACTCTTACCCTTCCCTATTCTTTCCCTAGAGAGAAAAGGGAGAGGACTTTTCTTTTTTTTTTTTCCATCTATGCAGGTTGACAAGGGTTCTTAAAATTAGTGAGAGCAAAAATATTCTTTACATAAGTGGTTCCCAACTACTCCTCTTGGAGCCCATTTTCATCTCTGAAAATTCTTCCTAGTCCATGGTAAGTCATTATTGTAAATATTTCAACTGAAAACATCAGAAAGGGTACGAGGCACTTGGAGGCAGCTGCAGCCCTTCTGGCATTTAAGAGTAATATAGTGGGGAAAATTCCAAATACAATACTGGTTAATTTGTTTAGCAAAAATAAAACAAAACCATAAGCTTGAATTATCAGACTGAGGTGCTGCTTTGGGAGAGACCACAAAGAGAGCATTATACCTTTAGCATGGGCAACTGTGAAAATATATTCCTATTGGGCTATATTGCAAGCTGGAGAGTAGAAGTATGTTTTCATTTTTTACTATTATTTGGTTTAATACAAGGACAAAGATTCATAAAGTGTTATGGAGTAATTTGTGTAAAAGTATAAATGAAGGTCTTTAGGGATGGGAAGTACTAAGGAAGTCTAAGAATGTTTTATACTAGCCTTAGATGAACAGTGTTGAATTTTCTAAACTTTGCTATAACTAAACAGGCCAGGTCAGATGAAAGCCTGCATTAGTGCCACAGGAAAAAAATGGTCCTCTGTAGTAAAGCAAATATAACTTTGTTTAGATTGTCAAAAAAAATATATGTCATCTAGGTTATTATTTTCACGTCTGTAAAAATATTCCCATGCCAAAGACCATACCAGTGACTGGGACAAGACGAAGCACAACTCACTGTCTATAGAGCTCATCACGACAAAGAGCCAGTTTGTCAGCCCAGCAGTGGTTAAGTTCCTACCTGTCTTGCTATTGCTTCAGCTAGCAGATGTTTTGCAACTGAGAAACATAGGGCATCAGTGAACAGTGTGTAATATCTGATTTCTTCTGAGAATAGAAAAAAGCTTATTTTGTCAGCAAATGACATAGGGCTCTTTCAGAAGTGTCTGTAGGAACTGGAAGAAACCTTAGCCAATGAAACCATAATCTGAAATCATGTGGAAGCAAGGCACAGAGACAAATCCTTCTCTGGGTGAGGAACACAACCATTCCAGTGAAATAAGCCACACATTGCTCTGGGTTAAAAATATGCTATACTTGAATATATGCAGCCAGAATTAAGGTGACTGGCACAATTTGGGATATATGTCCATGCTAGTTCTAAACCAGACAATTTCAGAAGCAATGTAGGGAAGAAGTAATCATAGATTTCAGGGTGAAGGGAGTCACAACTTGAGTAGGTCACTCAAATTTCTGGCAGGTTTGCACTGAAGGCAATAATCTCATAACAAAACCAGGTAGATTAAGACTAAGTTGGGCATGCCTACATGTACTTCAATCACATCTTCAAATTCAGTGTAGGCACAGGATAAATGGATGGTGGTATAAAGGCATTAAATGAAAGCACTTAGTTCAAGACAAAGGAAATTGTAAGAAAAGCCTGAACAAACAAAAGCAGTAGGGTGATTGCAAGGGATTACGATCTGGATGTAGGCAGGATCACAAAGTGTAGTGATTTAAAAGGAAGGGGAAGGCAGAACAAAATGCTTTGAAGGAAAAAAGCTAGTGCAAGCTTCAAAAAGACATGGTCAAATCAGGTTTTTGCTGTACAAGAGGTTTTGGGGTTTTTTTTTTTTTTTTTTTTTTTTTTTTTTTTTTTTTTTAAATGTGGAATTGAAGGAAACAAGTGTAGATAGCTGCATGAGCTCTTAGTAACAGGACTGTCACCAAGCTGTGTGGTGTGAAAAACTGGCTGTGAACTTTCTTCGGACACAATCTCTTCATTTAAAATCCTTTGTCTAAAAGCCTGTGGGTTTCCTCAAATGAGAAGATTTCTAGGATAAAAATTTTTTACTTTTTACTTTACAAGAATTTCTTCCTTTATCCTAACCCAAAAGACAAGATAGAGTCCAGAGCTTTACTGATGTGTAATAATGAGTAAAAAAGAATAAAGTGCCCATCTCGTGCTTTTGCAATACTGTTAAAATGAAGAATTCATAGAGGAATACTATCAAGTGAAACAAGGTCAAAGATATAAAGCTTTCAGTAATCTCAAAAGAGTCCAAAATTTTATCCATCCCTTTCCCTGGTTGCTTGACATTTTCATGGTAAAAAGGCTATATCTAGTATCCAGGTGCATATTCCAGAGGGAAAAAACTGACATGCTAGTTTGATCAGAGTAATAGTAAAGCTTCTGAAGAGCACAACTTCTTAATGAATGTACACAATTTTGTACAGAAAAGCACAGGGAAATAAGAAGAGGCAATGGTATGAATCAAAAGGAAAAGTGGGCCAGGGTATTTCTGTAATAACTACAGTTATCAATACAGGGCACAACAATTTAAGGTGAAATCTTCTGGAGGGATCAGAATCTTATTTTAATCTTTCTTTCAGAAGCTTATGTATATATAAATGCAATGTATTTCTTTCTCCATTTGAATGGATGTTAATCAGAAAAGCTTTGAAAAACAAAATTTCTATGAGTAGCTTAAATTCATCCATACTCATTAGATGCTCAATTAGGTGAAACAAACTTTTCATCATATGCCAGACGCTTAATTTAATTTGCCCAGAATAAGCAGTTAACCATATCTATAAAGCTCTGAATTTTTTGGAAATTACTTCAGGGTACTGAAGCAAAAACTATTGAATGCTCTAAAAATATAGGCAGACTAAAATTCAACATTGTTTGTCCTAGATCTAAGGATATTTACTTGAGGTATTTGTGTTAAAAAAAGCATGCAATTCCATACTACACAGTGGCTCACTGAAGTAAACTGTCATCAGTAATAGGGTAAAATAACTTCCATTTGCATTGCAGGAGTATAGTTTAGTTGTTTTATGATATTTCAGGAAGAATGCTGTCTTAAAGTGCTGAGTCAGAGGACTTTTTTGAGTAATTTACAATCAAATACTAGCAAATAATTTCTTTTCAAAGGGGTAGAGAGTCACTCCTCCTCCCTGGAGGCAAGGGGAGATTTTTTTTTTAGAAATGTAGTGTTTTTAATGACATCAATTTGGTTTGCATGCAGTATCAAAACTGAAGAATTAAACCAAACTTTGATGAAGAGAAGCCTTGCTAAACTAAAGTAGGCAACTTTCCTAGTCTGGGTTTTTTTTGCTTTCTTTGAAAACTAAAATTGAGTTAGAAAATATGAACCAAGTAGCTGCATTTACAGTCGGTATACTGTTCCGTCCTGAAAGAAAGCTTCAAAATTCAACCATTTCTCATATGATTGTAGAGCAATCTTAATTGGATCCTATTTTTATAATGACTTGGAAAGTTTGGCTACATTATGTCCTTCTATGAAAATATTGTATTAAACTGAGTTATCACTAATAAATGTATATCAGCCCCAAATTTTAGAACAAGAAGGGACACATCAGTTTCAAATACTAGGTCACTCAGTAACTACTCTTCTGATGCCAAATAACCAAGGTTTCCCTCCACATTAAAATGGCTGTACACTAGCTTATCTTTCTGCCATAAGACCTGCTTAGGGCAATGCCACACATTTGCAGCAATCTATGAAAGACTCCTGCAGCTGATCAATATCCAGGGTTAGATAATTTAAAACAGTTTTGGCAAACTCTTTGTGACCAATATAACATACATGACCTCAGAAGCAACATGCAATTTACATGTCTAAAGTTACTCCTATTAAATGACTTGCTGTTCCTCTAAGAGGGTTCTGATGAGGATTTGCTGTGTTAAAATGAAGCTTTCTCCCCAGTGAATACACAGTACACAAGTCATTATTATGATCATGTTAATTTGCTTGCCCCAGCCACTGAGGTACTGATGCAGTATAGGCAGCCAAGAAAAATTTTATCTCTTGCTGTTTAGTTTACTTAACCCAATTCCTTAGGCTTATTTTGAAGCTGTGTCTTGAATTGGGCTCCACAAGAGAAGAAGGGTAATAAATCATAGAATCATAGAACAGTTTGGTTGGAAGAGACCTTTAATGATTATCTAATTCCACCCCCACCCCCACCCCCCCGCCATGGGCAGACACATCTTTCACTAGATCAGGTTACTCAAAGACCTGTCCAACCTAACATTGAACATTTCCAATGACTGGGCATCCACAGCTTCTCTGGGAAACCTGTTCCAATGTCTCACTACCCTCATCATAAAAAATTTCTTCTTTATATCTAATCTAAATCTATCCTCTTCTAGTTTAAAAACATTACCTATTGTCCTGTCACTACAGGCACTGGTAAAAGTCCTACCTCTTTCTTATAAGCCCCCTTTAAGTACTGAAAGGCCACAATAAGGTCTCTGTGGAGCCTTCTCTTCTCCAAGCTGAACAACCCGAACTGTCAGCCTTTCTTCATAGGAGAGATGTTCCAGCCCTCTGACCATTTTTGTGGCCATCCTCTGGACCTGATCCAACAGGTCCATGTCTTTCCTATGCTTAGTACTCCAGAGCTGGATAAAGTACTCCAGGTGGGGTCTCCTAAGAGCAGAGCAGAGAGGCAGAATCACCTCCCTCTAGTGCTGGCCACACTTCTTTTTATGCAGTCCAGGATACAACTGGCTTTCTGGGCTGCAAGTACACATTGCCGGCTTGCATCCAATTTTTCATCCATCAGTATACCCAAGTCCTCCTCTGCAGTGTTGTTCTCAATCTGTTCATCCCCCAGTCTGTATTGATACTGGGGATTGCACCAACCCAGGTGCAGGACTTTGCACTTGATCTTGTTGAACTTCAGGAGGTCCACTCCTCAAGCCTGCCAAAGTCTCTCTGGATGTCATCTCTCAAGCATATCAACTGCACCACTCAGCTTGGTGTCATCTGTGATCTTGCTGAGGGTGTACTCAATCCCACTATCTATGTCATTGGTGAAGATATTAAATACTATTGGTCACATTACAGACCCTTGAGACACACCACTCATTACTGGTTTCCACACGGATGTTGAGCCATTGACTGTAACTCTTTGGATGCAGCCATCGAGCCTTATCCATCTAGCAGTCCATCCATCAAACCCATATCTCTCCAATTTAGCAGCAAGAATGTTATGTGTGACCGTATCAAAGGCCTTACAGAAGTACAGGTAGATGACATCCCTAGCTCTTCCCTTGTCCACTGATGCAGTCATTCCATCATAGAAAGGTGCTAGATTAGTCAGGCACAATTTGCCCTTGTTGAAGCCGTGTTGGCTGTCTCTAATCACCTCCCTGTCTTCCATATGTTTTGACATATCTTCCAGGAGGATCTGTTTCATGATCTTACCAAGCACAGAGTGGGGATGAATGTTGGTGGTTCCCAGGGTCCTCCTTTTTACCCTTTTTAAAAATAGGCATGATATTTCCCTTTTTCTAGTCACTGGGTACTTTGTCTGACTATCATGACTTTTTGTGCTGGTTTTGGCTGGGGTCAAGTTAATTTTCTTCATAGTAGCTAGTATGGGGCTATGTTTTGGATTTGTGCTGGAAACAGTGTTGATAACACAGGATGTTTTAGTTAATTGCTGAGCAGTGCTTACATAGAGTCAAGGCCTTTTCTGCTCCTCATACCATCCTGCCAGCAAGTAGGCTGAAGGTGCACAAAAAGTTGGGAGGGGACACAGCCAGGAGAGCTGACCCCAACTGACCAAAGGGATATTCCATACCATATGACATCATGCTTAGCAATAAAACTAGGGGGGAAATGTTGGCTAGGGGGCCGCAGCTTGGGGACTGGCTGGGGATAAGTCGTTTCATAGTGAGCAATTGTTTTCATTTGCTTCACTTGTCTTTCCTTGGTTTTATTTCTCCCTTTGTTATTTTCCTTTTCATTACAATTTATTATTATTATAATTATCATTATTTTTATTTTTTATTTATTTCATTTATTAAGTTCTTCTTATCTCAACCCACAACTTTTCTAACTTTTACCCTTCCAATTCTCTTTCCCCCATCTTGCTGGCAGGGGGGAAGTGAGCGAGTGGCTGTTTGGTGCTTAGTTGCTGGCTGGGGTTAAACCACAACACTTCTCAAATATGATGAAGAGTGGCTTGGCAACTACATCAGCCAGTTATCTCAGGATGTTGGGATGCATCTCATCAGGTCCCAAGAACTTACATATGTTCAGGTTCCTCAGGTGGTCTTGAACATGATCTTCTTCTACAATGGGAGGGACTTCATTCCCCTAGTCCCTGTCTTGAGTTTCAGGGGTTTGAGAGATGTGGGAAGAGAGATTACCACTGAAGACTGAGGCAAAAAAATGTTGAGTGCCTCAGCCTTCTCCATGCCAGTTGTCATTAGTTCTCCTGTCTTATTTATTGCAAGTGTGTGTACATTTTCTTTGATCTTCCTTTTCTGACCAACATACCTGTAGAAGACCTTTTTATGAATCTTTGTATCTCTTACCAAATTCAGCTCCAATTTGCCTTAGCTTTCCTGATCCCATCCCTGCACATCTGGGCAGTGTCCCTATATTCTCACCAGGATACCCATCCCTGTTTCCACTGCCTGTACATTTCCTTCTTACACTTTAGTTTGACTTGGAGGTCCTTACTCAGCTATGTTGGTCTCGTGCCTTCCTTTCCTGATTTCTTCCACATGGGAATTAAGAGCTCTTGCTCTCTAAGAAAAATATCCTTAAAGCACTGCCAGCTCTGTTCAGCTCATTTATCTCTAAGGGCAGTTTCCCAGAGGGTCCACTAATTCCTTAAACAATTTTAAGTTTGCTCTCCTAAAATTCAGGGTCCTGACTCTACTCTTCACTTGGCCCATATCCCTCAAGACTATGAATTCCACCAGGCCTCTCAGCTTGTTCATCGCTGTTTTTCAAAGACACCTCTGTGCAGTCAATCCATTTGTTTACACAGAGGGCAACCCTCCTGCCCTCCTTCCTTGCCTGTCCTTTCTGAACAGTTTATAACCATCAATTGCAGCAATCCAGTTGTGTGATTCATCCCACCATGTTTCAATGACAGCAATTAGATCATATCTTTCTAGCTGCACAGCGGCTTCCAGATCCTCCTGCTTATTATCCATGCTGCATGCATTGGTAGAGAGGCACTTCAGCTGGGCTATTGACCATGTCACCTTTCTAGAGGAACACACCCTAATTCATTTGAGGCATTTCACAGGTGTTTTCTCCTGTTGGTTCCTAATACATCAACAACCCCTGTCTTGTTTGAGAAGCTTGATAAGGTTTGGATTTGGTTGTGTAACTGGTGCAAGCATCTAGATGATGCCCACTGGCATAAAACAGCCTTCTGAGAACTTCAGGTATCTACAAGTTTTAGTAGCTGCTACATGTGTAGTCTGGATCTTAGGCAGGTGCCTACATATTGGACTTACACTGGGTGACAGACAACTTATTCAGATCTGCCTAGATATAATCTGAGAATTCCCATTACCTGGCTATTGTCACATATCCTGAGTTTTCTGATGACCACTTGCAAACTTGGTCTGAAGTAAGATTTCCACAAAAAGCAGCACTCAGAGGAATCCTCTTTGTTTATGAGGCATTAATAGCAGTGACTGCAGTTATGAGCAGACTGCAGCCTGCCTTTGCTTACCACTGTTAGGAACTGATGTACGTACAGTGAAGTGTTTAGAGAACAAGTCTTATGAGGAGCGGCTGAGGGAACTGGGGTTGTTTAGCCTGGAGAAAAGGAGGCTGAGGGGAGACCTTATTGCTCTCTGCAACTACCTGAAAGGAGTTTGTAGTGAGGTGAGTGTCAGTCTCTTCTCCCAAGTAACAAGTGACAGGATGAGAGGAAACAGCCTCAAGTTACGCCAGGAGAGATTTAGATTGGATATTAGGAAAAAATTTCTTCACCAAAAGGGTTGTCAGGCATTGGAACAGGCT
>NW_010972603.1:543268-544728 GCF_000737465.1 Haliaeetus leucocephalus
CACCAGTGCCGAGTACAGGAGAACAACCACCTCCCTGCTCCTGCTGGCCACACTGTTTCTGATGGAGGCCAGGATGCCGTTGGCCTTCTTGGCCACCTGGGCACACTGCTGGCTCATATTCAGCTGGCTGTCAACCAGCACCCCCAGGTCTTTCTCTGCCGGGCAGCTTTCCAGCCACTCTTCCCCAAGCCTGTAGCGCTGCATGGGGTTGTTGTGACCCAAGTGCAGGACCTGACACTTGGCCTTGTTGAACTTCACACGATTGGCCTCAGCCCGTTGATCCAGCCTGTCCTGATCCCTCTGTTGAGCCTTCCTACCCTCCAGCAGATCGACCCTCCCTCCCAGCTTGGTGTCGTCTGCAAACTTGCTGAGGGTGCACTCCATCCCCTCATCCAAATCATCAATAAAGATACTAAACAGAACAGGGCCCAACACCGAGCCCTGGGGAACACCACTTGTGACCCGCCACCAACTGGATTTAACTCCATTCACCACAACCCTCTGGGCTCGTCCATCCAGCCAGTTTTTCACCCAGTGAAGAGTGCACTTATCCAAGCCACGAGACGCCAGTTTCTCAAGGAGTATGCCATGAGAGATGGTGTCAAAGGCCTTGCTGAAGTCAAGGAAGATAACATCCACAGCCTTTCCCTCATCCAATAGGCAGGTCACCTGGTCATAGAAGGAGATCAGGTTGGTCAAGCAGGACCTGCCTTTCGTAAACCCATGCTGGCTGGGCCTGATCCCTTTCTTATCCTGGACTTGCCATGTGAGTGCTCTCAAGACAAACCGTTCCATAACATTCCCTGGTACCGAGGTCAGGCTGACAGGCCTGTAGTTCCCCGGATCCTCCCGCTGACCCTTCTTGTAAATGGGAGGCACATTGGCAAGCCTCCAGTCCTCTGGGACCTCCCCCATTGACCAGGAACGCTGATAGATGATAAGAGAGTGGCTTCGCAAGGACCTCTGCCAGTTCCCTCAGTAGTCTTGGATGGATCCCATCAGGTCCCATAGATTTCTGAGTGTCCAGATGGCGTAGTAGGTCCCTAACTATTTCCTCCTGGATTAAGGGGGTTATGTTATGCTCTTCATCCTTACCTTCCAGCTCAAGGGGTGGAGTACCCTGGGGATAACTGGACTCACTGCTAAAGACTGAGGCAAAGAAGGCGTTAAGTACCTCGGCCTTTTCCTCATCACTGGTTGCTACGTTCCCTTCTGTATCCATTAAAGGAAAGATATTCTCCTTGGGATTCTTTTTACTGTTAACATATTTGTAAAAACATTTTTTGTTGTCCCTTATGATAGTGGACAGATTTAGTTCTAGCTGAGCTTTTGCCTTTCTAATTTTCCCTCTGTATGGTCTAACAAGATCCGTGTACTCCTCCCAAGTTGCCCGCCCTTTCCTCCAGAGATGATAAACTCTCCTTTTTTTTTCCTTGAGTCCTAGCAAAAGCTCCCCGTTC
>NW_010972603.1:544738-559477 GCF_000737465.1 Haliaeetus leucocephalus
GGATTTGGCAGTGTTAGCTTAATAGTTGGATTCAATGATCTTAAAGGTCTTTTCCAACGTAAATGATTCTATGATTCCATCATTCTTTGCTATGTACACTGTAATCAGCTGGGGGAGATCACTGGCTTATAATGTTGCCTTTTTTTTTTTTTAAAGGCTAGATAACATTCAGTCCATTAATTACATTTGTAGCCATAGTTAACTTAATTATGTAGGGGTAATCAAGCTTCTTGCTTCAGGGTGTAAATTAATTACCACAAGGGACATCTACATCTCATGGGCAGCACTGCAAATTTGGAAAGTGCATATAAGGCTCTTCCTCTTCTTTTCAGAGACAGTGTTAATCACTAGTTGGATCAGAAACTGACTTCTATGAAAAAGCTTTATTGCATGTAAATTATGTGGAAGCACAGTCTATTCTATTGCTGAATGAATGAAATGGCACCATCATCTGTAGAGCCTGGGTCTTTTATTCTAATTCAGGAGGGAAAGAAAGCTGATAAACTGAAGTTTGTTGGTCTAGTGCTGTATAAACTTGTTATCACAATTTAATTGATGTCTTATCAACTTTAAATCTCTTATGAATGTGGAAATTAGTGGTTTTCCATACTGAAATGGAACAGACTTTGTCAATGTGAGACAATTTTCTGCAGGATAGACTAAATATTTGTACCCTTGACAGTATAGCATTGCAAAGTTATGCACTCTTACAGACATCAAACAAGGTACTTACAGTCTTTTCTGGTGCAAAACCTCTGAACTGTTGGATCATATTTTGACTGGGGAAGAGACCTTTTCAGAGTGAATGAAGAACTGGGAGAACCAGTGTATTCTGTAAAGAGGCTATTTCTTGCAGAAGAATATGAGGAAACCAAGAGAGTGGCTTATCTCTCAAAAATGATGATGATGATGATGACCTTTCAGTTGTCTCAGGAGGCTTTGTGGTATCTTGCTCTTTCTCTGTTTTCTTCTTTGTTCTCTGACATAGCAATTTTTAAGGAATTGGCTTCCTAGGAATTGAGCAATATTAAACAACATACTCAAGTGTATCTTGTTTTCTGCTAGTAATTCAATATTTCATAAGGATGAAAATTCAGATGTTGTGAAAGAGGTGAACAGCATGTGAAATGGCACAGTAATCACAACCGGGGGTAATGGTTAAAGAGTAAAAAATGGGACAGAGAACTGAAGTTTGGGATTTTTGTGAAATCTTATAGAAGTCACTTAACTTGTCTTTATATCACTGTCCTCTATTGCAAAACAAAAAATTCTTATTTATTAAGTTTTGTGAGTTTCAATTGATCGGTGTTGATCAGTGTTTTGAGACACACCATTTGAAAATGTTCTGTATGCAAAAAAATGCATAGTTATAAAAGAAGGTCTTCAGAAGATATTTCAAAACGCATATTAAATTCGTAATAAAATATAAAATGATGTGCCCCTCTGAGATGAGAGAAGGACTCAGCTTCCAGGGCAAGTAATGGAAATTAATAAACTTGCCTACTGCAAGTTACCCAGCAGGCGATATTGTTATAATTATCATTTTCAAACAAGGCACTCAATAAGATTCAGCATTCTTCCTGTTTGAAAAGTAATTGCTAAGACTCTGCCTGTCAAAAGTCATTACACAGTGCCAAAAACCTTAGCACATTTGTAGTTTTTAATTGAGCTTTATCTCTTGTTACCTTGGCAAGCTCTACAGAGCAGTCCTAACAAACAGGTTAAAAAAGTTCAACAAAGAGTGATGAAGCCACAGCCTTAGCTCCAGTCACAGAAGACTCAGTGAAAGATGGGACCAAAAGCAGATACAGGGCTGCATGCCAGTGTCCATCTTGAATGGGAACGCAGAGTAAGTTTATCAGCAAAACTGATCCTTGATTAGATCACAAAAACACTAGAACTCACTTAAAGTTACAAGGATAAATATCACAAGCTACACAGAGACAATTCGTATGCCTCTGCTAATAATGTCAAAATAAGACACTTGAAGATAATCACCTGATTGGTGTTTGTAGCATCTGTTATTATGAGCAATTACTCAAGTCAAGACAGTCATTGGTATCAAAGAGACTCATGTCTAAAAAAGACATATCATTTTAGGTGTGTAGGAACATCCATCTCCTCTAAAAAATTGAGCTGATTCACAAAATGGTACTTATGATAGGGGCAGAAACAACATCCTTTATATTTTTCTTCAGAAGAACAGACTCTGTTTATTGTGTTGAACTGGTTCTTCTACCTGGTCATGAACATTCTGCAGATTTGCCAGGTCATTCAGCATTCCCGTGTTTTCCATCCAAATTACTTACTTTGTTCCTGCTCACACATGTAGGGATTACAAGAATTCTCCTTTGAAAGTCATTGGCACACTTGGCTTCTCATGTATGGAGACTGGACAGTAGATTCAGCCACTATTTCTATTACAACAGTAATTGAGAAACAGAAGCAAGAAAAATGCAGTGTTTTGGTTTGCTTTGATCTTTCATAGACTATTGCAACCATTTGCCTTGTCTTCCAATGAATGACTTGTTGGTCATTCTGACATAGCTTTTTGAAAGATGCAGCAGCCGGTGGTAATGCAGAATGGAGAGGGCAGAGGTCCTCCTGTGCCTAAGTTGCTTTAGATTCTCTTCAGTAAAAATATTGAGACAATTTTCTGCTTGTAAAATCCAGAACTCATGGTCAAGGGTTTTGAAAACATTTCATAATACCCTTGTTTTCTGTTCTGTTTGTTCCATGGTACCTGTTAAATGATGTAACAATAATATAGCTATAATTCCAAGTTAAAGTCCAAAAATAGATAAGTTCACACAAAGTGTTGTGATGTCACAAAAACATGGAACTATTTCTAGTGACCATCACCTGTTACTGTGATGCTTTAGAGTCTCAGCTTTTGAGGTTTAAACCATACTAACTGCGTGAAAAATGTTTGGTCAAGCAGTGTGCATGAAATATTGAAGCAGGTATGTAGAAGGACTCATTAAATCTAGGTCCAGTGTTACTGGTGTACAAAGCAGAGGTTACTACCATGCAATGTGTTGCAAAAGCACATTCAGTGTTCTAGGGAGGTCAGCTGCACATTACAAAACATATGGGGACTCCAATATTACAAAGCATAATCCAATCTACCTCTTTATTGAATTAGACTATATGGTTAAAAAGAACTGTGCAATTGATCCCATATTACTTTTGGAGGAAAAACTGATAAAATTTGCAAAACCTTCTTAGACTTTCAGTTTTCTTTTTAACATGCATTGTGCACAGATGTTAACAGGGCTGCTGTTGACCCATAATTCTTTCTTCATCAAGGGCTGATCAGAATTTAATACTAGCAATTTTAAAGGGACAAGCTTTTAAGCCTGGAAATGTACATATAAATAAAACCAATGCTATTCCAGTTCTATTGCTAATGAAAGAAAAATGATCCATGTTCTCTCCAGGGATAACTAAGTCTCATAATATATTTATTTCAAGATTTAGGTGCTATTGGAAATAATAACAAATCACCCAACAACTATTAGTGAGCTTTTGCCCATATCCAACACGCTTATTAACTGCCTGTAACCTTTGTTTCTATATCCTGTACAGTAAAACAACAGCAGTTTCTTGGAAAAAGGTAAAGTTAAAAAAAATTATCAGACGTGCCTTGAAGAGCAAATAATATTACCGACAGATACTGATTGTAAGAATGCTTTGTAATATTGATGTGTTTCCACTTCTTAAGATAATTTTCAGAAATACTATTTTATATTCGGTATATGCATTCCTGTCTTGCTCAGGAAGCTTGCCAATCATCCAGAAAGAGAAGTGCTAAGAAGAAACTAAGGAAAGAATGAAGCTGACATAGAGGAAGCTACATTGGTTAAAGGATAACCACAGCAAAGGCAAGGGGAAGGGCAACAACAGAGCACAAGAAGGGACTGTTAGGTAGTGACTAGTACTATGGAACTTCTGATGGGCAAGGGATGAATAGGATTTGGCGGCAGAGCAATGTGAAGCATTGAGAGCCTCAGTCATTATACTGAAGAAAAAAAAAAAGGAACAATGTGCTGACAACAAAAAAGTCATGGATGGTGAATGATAGAAAGTCACAGAAATGATAACGGCTAGGGCAGAGAAGTCATTCTGATAGGTAGTGTGGAAAAAGACTGAAGGGTGCTTAGAAAGGAGAACTGCAGCAAAAGACAGCTGAGTTAAAGTAGCACCTTGTGAAGACTGTAATCAAATAATAGCTTTTTGGGTGGATGTGGAACCAAGACGCCTGATTATATTAAAATATGAGGGTGAGGTAATGTGCAGAACAGGGCGTGGAATGATCATTGACATGAAGACTGACAGCATCATAGATGGGTTTAACAGACTATCACAAAAGACAAAAATCCAGGAAACCAAAGAACTTAACTCCAGAAAACAGATTGATGGCTAAGTATATTTGATATGTGAAGAAATGGAGGAAGGAGGCTTTGAGGCTGCTGCTTAAAAAAAAGGAAAGAAGCTACAAAGCCAGAGGTGACAGGGTGTGGAAAGAGATGAAGAAGTTCAGTGCTTAAATTATTCTCTGTATGAGGAAAACTGAAGTCATCTCAGTGTCAGTGTACGTGACACAGAGATCCAGGAATGGCAGTGGCAGAGAGGAATAAGCTGAAAGGTTGTGAAAGTCTCAGTTCCTTAGAAATGGCAGTTATGAATCAATGTTAAAGGTGGAGCATGCGCTCCAGAAACTCAGAGAGAAGGGTACAGGACAGCATGTAAAAGGGCTGAAGGAAATAAAGAAGGGGACTGCAGGGAGGAGGGATATGGTGGCAACAAGTACAGAATAAATGCAGTTTTGGGACAGTACCACCCCAAGTGATGAGGAAGGGGCAAAGGAGGGTGTGCGGGTGGTGTCTGGAACCTGCTGATGTTTGAAAAAGGAAACTGGAATGCAGGGGAGAAAAGGAACGATGAGCTTTGAAAGCAGTAAGGATCAAAAATGAAAGAAAAAAATGGAGCAACTACTGAGAGTATTTAAATAACCCTCTGAGTAGTATTTAAAAAATGCTATAAAGTCAGCATCTGTGGAAGCTTACCACTCCTCTCCTACCCTCATCCAGGCAGCTTATGCCTTGTTCCACACTGCTGAAGTCATCTCTCTTCTTCCAGTGTGACAGTATGTACTCTGCAATTGCTTTTTAATCTTTCTCAGGTTTAGCTTGGAGCACAATGCTTAATGGCATGCATTTATGTAATGTAAAATTTCTTCTTGGTCTGGATTTTAAGGATGCAAAAATCCATAACACTCCATGAAGAAAATAAAAACTTAAAATTCTCATTTTCTGCTTAATTCTTGTTTCTAGAAATGTGGCACTTAGGGTTTTGTGGGGAATTTTTAATAGAGAATTTAGAAGATTAAACGTGTATCCTTGGGGATTCAGGGAAAGATAATCATTATAGCAGGTTATCTGACACTAACTTGCACATCTAGCCAGCAAATTCTGTTAAAATTTTTTGTACAATACATTTTTCTAGAATCCAGTATAAACATAAGCTTCCAAGCTTTACTTTCAAGATGTGGGTTTAAATTAAGGAGTTCTGCTTTCCATTCTTCTGAGTTGCTTTGTCTTTTTTTTTTTTTTTTTCTTCTCATGTTGCATATGCCTCAGCATTCCTGAGTATGTTAGAAATTGGAGTTGGCTGTTCTATATACCATATTCAGATTGAAGTCCTGACATCACATTGTAAATTGCTAAGGTAAAACACAATAATTAAGATATGAAGCTACATTAAATATGTTTTCTGTTAATTGTGCCCATTTTCCCTTGTACTTTTATACATTTTTGCAATCATATCCTATTTACTATTTGCCATGAGACATTGTAATCAATTGACTGTAGAATAAATGTACTATAAGTTGAACATGGTAATAACACTGTTTGTCTTTGAAAAAATTGGCAGAATGAAGTTTGTGTGAAAGTCAGGTTTTGTATCTTCAACAGTAGATGCTTTAAGGCAGTGGATGCCTTTTGGGTGTGTCTATGAAGGATATTAGTACAGAGCACAGGGCTCCAGCTGCCAGCTCAGTGCATGAAGGACTGCCAACGTAGCACAGCGGAGTGCTCATGAGCTTTGGCGCAGTCTTGATTTGAAGGGCCTACATAAGTTGTTTCTGCAGCTAGCTTATGCCACATTTGCCCAGGAGTTTCTGCGACATGCTGCTTTCCATGATACAGATATACCTTTAGGTCTATACAGACAAAATGTTTTCCTTCCATTTTTTCATTTCTAAATATATCTGGGGCTGCAAGAAATGAAGCACAAAAACTCCTCCAGGGTGGTGGCTGGACTATGCTTTATTTATTTTTGCAACCTTGGAGCAATCTGAGATTCTTAATTTCAAAGCTCTTCTTTCCTCAGTTATCGTTGTAATTTGGCCTCTGATAATAATAAATCTTGCCACCTGCAATCGCATTTTCTGAAAATATTCACATTTACAAGGGGCTAGTAACCATCTAGCAATCATAATAGCTGAGCTTGTAAAAGACAGGATCTTAAACTCCAGATGCTCTAAGTGTAGTTCTGCTCCATCTTTTATAAGAGGTTACACTGACATTTTCTAAGTTAAATTTCACATGCATTTTGGCTTCAGATAGTTTTCAGTCAATGCACCAACTCTCCAAAGTACCTTACGTAATTTTGGTCATGTCGTGCACTAATATTTAAGTGTTTCACCAAAAAGAATTGCAACTCATAAGCAGCCTGGAGCCTCGGAGATCTGTATGAAGAAACTACATTCATTGACAGAGCAGCCAAAACAAAGTAAGTCCCTTGTTTTGTATAGCCATTACATGCAAACAACAAGAGTATACAGAGTATTCATTTCAAATACTGACTTAAGACTCTAGATAGTATGGTTATTTAATTTCATGGTAGCCCAGAAATTTTTGTGAGGGAATGTTCCAATTTTGGTTGTAAATGCACCACTATACAGCTTCCAGTCTGTATTTCACACACACCTGAATTTTTCTGGATTATATTTTTAATGAAGACTGAGAAGAAGGGGGCATTTTGAATGTACTTTACAGGCTTTCACACCTATTCTGAGTGCCTCAAAATCACATATTAGGCAACACCAAATCTTTAACTGTTCATATAGAGAATGGGTTATTAAAAATGTTAATGAATGGCCCCAGTGTGAACATTACATTATTTTCTCACATTGTGAATATCATTTCTTCATATTGAATAAACTGTAAAAGAAGGCTTGAATAACACATAATAGGCAGTCTAAAAAGCCTTAATTTTATTTTACAAAGAGTCTGACACAAAGTTCACTGAGTAGAATGAACCTTTCTACTGTTTTCAACGAGGTTTAGATGAAGCTTTATGACAACATTATGTTTTGGTGACGTGACTGTTTATGCTTTATGATGAGTCAGATATACGTACTAACGAATCACCCTCTTGAATGCTAGTGCTATAGTTAAATAGGGGGTAATTATTGGCATCTTTAACAACTGATTCTGTCTCTCTCAAGAGAGTTCAAATAAATAGGCTTGTTTTATTATACCAGCCATCAGAAACACAGAATAAAAATGTGATAGTCCTATTATTATTCTGGCTTCAATATTTTCGCTTACTTCATGTGCCCTTAAACATTTTTACTCAGCCTGTGATAAGCTCTTATACCTCAGACTATATTTTCTCCACAGAAGATGAAGAAACCTGTGGATTCTGTCTGAAACAAAAATACTTCCTTATGATCAAAACAAGGAAAGGTACCTTTCCACCAAGCAAACAGTGCGATCTCAGGGGCATCATCTAGCAACGTCTGTATTCTATTTCTGAAATCTGTTTTGATGATACTGACAACACTGCACGGTGTCCACCCCTCACTACTCATAACTAAGCTGCAGAAGAAGAACACTTGAGTGCCTGGGAAGCCTGGGGCTGACACAGTATGCTCACTGTGTGCTCTCTCAGCCTGCAGTCTGTTTCAGAGGTGCACAAATGTCAAGGTTACTCTGCTGACTGCCTTATAATGCAGGCACATAGGAGTGATGTGGTGAATCAGTTCTGTAACCACTGGTGACTGCAGGGGCAGCCAACCTGTCAAGAAGCGGCCTGCTGCACACATAGCTCTTTATTGCCTTTGCTAACAGTTGCCTTCATCAGAAGGCAGGGAGAGTGCATGCAGCAGTGCATGCAATTAGGAGCTCCTTTTCTGGGGAGGGGAAGAAGCAACGTGAATGTTTCTTATTTAGCAAGTATGAAGTGGGACTGTGCCAGCAGAAAAGGGAAGTGCAGTGGCTGTAGACCCTGGGAGGACTGGGCTGGGGAGCTGCGTATGGAGCTGGGGCAGGTCTAGCTGTGAGGTCTGCAGCCAAGACCTGGGCAGGGGGACGTTTATCGTGTGGCTTGCAAGGGAGTATTTGTGTGAGTGTGGGAGGGAGCAACAGACAAAGACAGGGAGGTTTAGCAGCATGGGGGAAATGAGTGGCAGATGAAGAGATTATGAAAGAGGATCCACAGTATGGACAGTTGAGTATGGATCAATGGGTATGGCAGCACAGCTGGGCACATCCTCTCTGTGTCCCTGCTGTGTGCCAGCTGCAAGAAAGGCCATCTGGAGCACCAATTTATACTGTGATTCACCAAGATTAATGACAAAAACGGCTGGCTGCCTCTAAGATATGAGTATCACTTTGATAAAGAAATCCAGTGGTCCTATTTTGGGCAAAGGTGGTTCCACACATATTCTTATGAAAGTTGTAGTAAGAGTTACACTGCTGTCCATTAAATTTCTATCACCTTTCCAATATGGATTTGGGTAATTTCCCTTTTAAGCCACTGCGTCTTTGAGAGACTTGTGTACCTGCCCACTGAATTGAGGGCACAACATCAGGACCTAAACTGTATCCTATACTAACAACCAAACCTGATCAGTATTTGCACAATTTAAGATAGCCTTAAAGCTACACTTTCTAGAGATCTCGCTTCAGGAGACACACCATACAGCAGAATCCATTCAAAAGGCAAACAACTTTTATAAGCTTCTTGCAGGGATGATTTAGCTACATCCAGAGAAAGTGTAAAAGCTATTGGAAGCAGAGACATTATCTTAGCTGCCTCTTTGGTGTCAGAAATTTAACAATGCCTCATGGGATCCCTTCCAGCTTGTCCCTAAGAGAAACTAGCAGCCCAATTTTGTTCTTGTTGAAGTCAGTGAGAAAGGGAGCACTCCCTAAATTTTTTAGTATGCAAGGGGCAGGTTTTGGGATAGTCCTGATAGTGTGTCCTTTCAGTTTGTTGTCTTTTGACAACTTCCTTCAGAGTATCCTGGCAACAGCAGCACTTCTGACAAACAAAAGCCATACAGACACTGCTGCATCCCTTCAGAATGACAATGACTTCCCATTTCAGTATTTGTTCAAACAGTAGTTTAAATATGTGAAGCACTACGGTTGTAAATATGTGAAGCACTACAGCTGAGACCAAAAAAATGTGTCACTGAGCAATATTATATTGGAGCATCTTTGGAAGATGCAGCAGAGCAGCACTTAACAAGTGGAATGGATTAAATAAGTACAATTTTTCAAATGGCTCTCTGGTGACCTTAATTCAGGGTTGTCTCAAGTAGATAGCTTTGGCTGTGAAATAAAAACTGGAGAAAAGGGTCTTCCACAAAGCACAAAACCCAATTTGCAGAATGAAATTCTTATGAGGTCAAGAAGTTATTACTTTTCAAAAAATTACATTTAAAGAAAAGCACAGCTCTCACCTAATGCGTTAGCATCTACAGTGACAAAGGCACTCAGCTATCTGAATTTTCTTCACAAAGCTTTTATACACTCTTTTAAGAACAGTCGTATGTAATCCAATATAAGGGCGAAGCAGAACAGTGAAGTGCCCTATACCATTCAGCAGGCTATGGATCTACAAGAGGTGCAAAGGAATGATCTAGGACTTCTGTAATTAAAATTCAACTTATTTTGAATCTAAACCACTGGAAGCAATAAAAAGAGGGAAGATACATTTCAGACACCTGTATCTCTAGCACTAAGCAGAATGGCATTTGAGGACTATATTTACCACAGTCCTTGGTAATACACTCTTGATTGATCTGACCATTACAGAGCATCTTGTGGCACACAAATGTAACAAAATAACCCCCACCGGAAAGGCCAAATATAAAATGTGTAATGCCAGCATTGGGCTGCCCATAGTAGCATCATTTTCCTACCTATTTCCAACCACTATTCTTTCAACTTTATCTTCCCTACCAATAAAAAATAGGAAAACTCTAGCCTTGAAGGCAGTCCAGGTACACCCTGGAGCATGCTGACATATGACCTTGCTGCAGAGATCCTCCTTGTAATACTGGCTGAGCTGCACCAGACCCAGGTTACGTACAAGGCAGTTTGCTCAGCTGAAATGCACTGTGCTGGACAAATGTTGCCAGGATGCATTGGCGGTTGTTTGGGAGGCTTCCAGTAAAGGGCTCATTTGCCACCTTAAATATCCAGGTTAGAGTGCAGTGGGCAAGCAATAAGCTGCACTACAGGCCCCCTCAAAGGGCCCCAGCTTAACAGGCGCTGCTGGAAGTCGGTTGTTCATCCCTCTGCCCAAAGGGATGACAGCAATGACTGATATCATTTTGTAGGCAAGAAAGAGAATTAGATAGCAACACTGAAAGGAATCTTTCTAACTGCAATGTGTGCAGCTTATTCACTAACACAGCAAATCCTTTGTGAATTCTGTGCAAGCTTCTTCAGTTTAAGTCTACTGTACATTCACTCCATTTAAAAAGATTGGGTTTGGTCTTACTTTAAAGTTGTGGTACTTATGCATGACTTGCATATGAATGAGGTGAATGAATTCATTACTGAGAAGCCAGATTAAGTTCTGCAGCTGTTCAGCCTGGGGACCTGGTTCAAAGCATGGCCAAAGTGACTGAAAAATCCTTTACTGATTGAGGCAGTTTTAGGCTGCAGTCTAATGTAACAAGTAACATTAGAAATGCCACATTGGAAAAGAAATTAAAATAACTTGCTTACACACATTATCTGCAGAATAAAGATTTTTAAGAGGGCTACTCTGCAGGTAAGTAATGACACTATAGGAGTTGCCCCCACAGCTGCCTGACCTTGAGGGTGTTAATTTGCGTCTTGAGTGCAGCTGTGACACTCACAGCAAGTATTCACAACCAAGATGTCAAAGAGGCTTTACAAATTGCAGATCAAATACAGGATGTTTGTTGTGGCAGAGAACAAAATGAGAAGGAGAAGAATATCTCATTTGTTCATGTTTGACTTTTTATCCAGCATTCCTTCACAGAAGATCTTTCAGGTATGCTTAGAAATTCGGAGGGACCTTTTTTTCTTTGTAGCAATTTAAGTGCAGAGTATGTAATACTGTGAATGCACGCTAAGTGGTGGCTACTTTCGTCACATTGTTCAAGCATGTTTCTGACTGCCTCTTAATGGCAATGTTTCATTACTGCTTAGGGCACGACAGTGTAGCCATTTCCTGTTTATCCCTTCCAGCCTTCAGAGTTTGTTGTACTGTTATGTTATAAATTCAAACTATAATGGCAGAGGTTATTGTATTGTTAGAATACAGGTTATATAGTACAGTCTGCTTGGTAATTTGGCAGTAGTGTTTATGGATTTGTGTTTCAAATACAGCTGACATACTAAACAATATAGATATGTCTGTTGTTAAAAGGGCTTATCAAAGGAAAAAATTGATAGTAT
Source organism: Haliaeetus leucocephalus (assembly GCF_000737465.1). Taxonomy (NCBI): domain Eukaryota; kingdom Metazoa; phylum Chordata; class Aves; order Accipitriformes; family Accipitridae; genus Haliaeetus; species Haliaeetus leucocephalus. Next base: position 556,471 of record NW_010972603.1, read on the forward strand.
GATTGAGCAAGAGTCATGATTGTGTGAACAGAGACCCAGAGGACTAAAACTCCTTGTCATGAGTCTGAAAGCAATTGTCTATATGGCACAAATTCTGCTGTATGGGTTGGAAGAAAGTTGAAATTCCAGTTAAAGAGTATCTGAGAGTATAAGCTGTGGAGAGTGGAAGTGATGAGGAAAAAAATAGAGGAAGGAAACCCAAACAGAGGAAAAAAAGTGGAGAGATGAGGCAGACCACCTGTGCCAGAGACCACAGCAGAAAAGCACTATACACCTCCTGTGTTGCTGATATAGAGGCCTGCACTTTGAGAATGTAAGACCCAAATAAGGTGGTTTGTCTTAGTGCAAAGGCTTAGGCTGTTATAGATACACAGGCTGGAAAATTTCTGCTTACTGATACTAAGGAGATACTCAAGGAACACTGTGAACAGCAAACTGTGTCTAGGTTCCTCACTGATGATTTCCTCTAAGTATGAGTTGTATTATTGATGAAGGAATTTCACCGATAACTGCCTTGCTTCTTTCTTGATATAAAATAGTGACCAAGCAATAAAAGCAACTAGTTTATGTGTAAGTCTTTTGTTTCAAAGCTAGAACTATTTCATTGTTTGAATTCTGCTAAAAAACAATCTTGTCTTTATTGATCAATGATCATTTGGCAGTGGATAAGGATCAAATATCAGAAAATCAGAAGAGAAACTCTGAAATTGAGAACTGTATTTAAGACTCTGTTGATATAAATTTAGTATTAGCAATGAAGGATGCTTTTGATTTTCTGTTTGGTTTTTGGTTTGTTTTGGTTTTTTTTCCCCCAAAAGTAAGTTAGCATCCAAGAGTGGTTTCTTTCTCTCTACTGAAGAGACTATTTTGCTTTGAGGTGTTTCTCGCCTGTCCACCAGAACATATTCTGGTAGCATGGCCTACTTGCAACTGTAAAATGCTTTAAAAACTTTACCTAAGTATTAAGTACCTAATTATTCCTGTAGCTCTTGTTCATGTACAGTTCTGCACTGTTATATTGGGTAACTGAATATAGTTGCATGAGACATATATAGTTTCTCTTGATCTTTGTGTGCTTTTAGTGTAATGCTCCTGAGAGTATTAGTCTAGGTGCACACAGTGTGGCAGACTACTTTTTAGAGAGCCAAGTCACGTTCAAATCTGCCTCTTTGAACCTATAACAGCAGCAGTCACAGGCTGAACCAAAGCTAGCAGGTATGGCAGTAAGACTTCCAGATTGTGTGGTGGTTACTGCTTGTGTTTCCATACAAAGTGAAAGTAAAATATTTTCCTTTAATTTCCAGTGACCTAAAAGCACCCTGGACTTCGATCTGCTTACTAACATCAAAAAACCCAGAAGGAGTACCAACTTCACTGGCTGCCTTTCAGGGTTCTCAGCGTTGCTTGCAGCCATCCACTCTCTGTACAGACTGCTCTGCTGCCGGGGATCGTATGAACTCCCTTGGAATTTCTGTCCTTAGAGTTTCAGCCTTGCAGGTAGGAGCTTGAGTGCCTTGGCTCTGTTTGGGGTTCTTAATAGCTTCCTGCTGCTTTTGCTGTTTGGCTACCCTCACATGTTTGCAGCCTTTGACCTGGAGCCACCTACAAGACAAATCTACCTGCTAAGCTGCTGGAGTCTACTTGGGAGGCCTGGCTGGAGTCCTGTGGGACAGGGATTTCTCCACCACCTGGGAATCATAGCTTACCAGATACCCAGCTTAAGAATGGGCCTGCCACTGCGGCTACCTGCAAGCCAAAGGCATCTCCAGTTTCAAGCAGTCCGAAAGGAGTTCCTGTAGATTCCCTCAGAAGACTCCTTGGACTTGGTGAAATGTAATAGAAATTGTGATGCTTCGTGTGAAATGAAGGCTTAGCAAGCATTTTTCAAATAAATTATTTTACTGGAGCATTATTAATTTATGCAGTAACTGATGTGTGTTCCCTTTTATCTTTGTTCTTAGGTAACTGGAATAATTTTATTTTTAAACCTAAATAAGTCACAATAAATCCTCAGCATGAAAGAAGGAGCAGCAGAATTATGATCACCTATATTAATGAATTCTATGTAACATTGCATGCTGGGCCAATGATAGTAAGTAATTTTTTTTTTTTTTCTAAATTTGATTTCATCTTTGCTACAATATTCCTGTAGTCTAAGCTATAATATGGTCAAATTCATATCTCAAAACTGTCAGCTGCAGTTTTCACAGTTTCTTCTGTGATCCAACTTTACTAATAGAACATACTATCACAGTTTGGTAAAAATACTGAAATACATCCTACGTCTATAACCAGTGCCAGATGATTCCTTTATGCAACCTAGTGTTTTAAGGCATGACCACATCACGAGTTCCAGATCTCTTCTGAACCTCTTCACCCTGAAAATGTGTGTGTGTATATACACATAATTTCTAGCTGAATTCCTTCCTGAATGTTGTCTTGAGTAAATTACATAAGGCAAGATCGTCTAATCATAACTTCCTTTCTTTATACCTATATATATCCTTGTTTAGAACCAGAAAAGGCCTCTCTGCTCTGCTTCTTCATGTATAGAAGTAATTAAGAGTGTGTTTAGACCCTAAATCAGTGCATTTGCAGTGACAGGGAAGAAAGGAAACAGTAATGCTCCTAATTTTACATGACTCCAAATACCTACCCAGGTCAGAGTTGCAGAGTCATGTTGGTGATCATCCTGTCATTCCAGCCTGAGGTATACAATTCTCTCCAGTGGTAGACGTGAAGAAATTTAAATTGGTTCATGTTTCTAGCATACTCATTTCTTGTCCCTCAAGGACTACTCTTGAGTTTGCACTAAAATCTGTAGAAAAAACTTATGGCTGATCTTTGTTTTTAAAAGCTGACAGCAATACATACGTTGTCTGGTTTGGGACTTTACTAAAAAAAATTAAAAATTTATCAACAGTGTTATGAAATACAGTTTCTAAGTATTTCTGACAATCCCATCCCTCCTCTTCCCCCCCCCCCCCCCCCCCCCCGCCGCGTGCAT
>NW_010972603.1:559487-680752 GCF_000737465.1 Haliaeetus leucocephalus
TTTTTTTTTTTTTTTGCCCACCCCCCCCCCCCCCCCCCCCCCCCCCCCCCCCCAGGGTGATTAGATCTATGCAAGTTCTTGGCAGGTTCAGCAATAACCTTAAGAGAGTTTGGAATTCTGTGGGCAGATGTACAACAACAAAAGACACTTGTACTTTACCTTGGTTTTCGAGCTATCCTTGATTACTCTTCTGTACTGACAATGTCTCCAAACTTTATTTCAGAAACACACAGCAGCATATTATGCCAAGATAATCAGCAAAAAATATTCACTACAGGCTGGCTTCTAAAACTTCTGGGGAGTCCACTAATCTCATCCCTGCAGGGTTTTTTTTGGTTTTGTTACCCTCCCTATATGCAAACCCTCATGCCTTTATTATTGTTGTAGTAATTCCCACCTTTTCCACTTGAACTAATAGCTTCCTCCATGGCATTGTGTCAATTCCTCCACTGAATTCCAAAGAGAAGAGACCTGGAACATTTTCCTTGTCCAGAGTACTGATTATTTTTATCTGTGAAAAATGCTTGATAACACAACCTATCTTTCTAACACTGTTGCATGTTTAGTCCATTTTCAACTTACCCACAATTTTTCAGGTAAAGTCTATTTTGAGCCCTAACAGTTGCAGAGGCTAAACTCTTGCCCATGTGGTTTCCCAACTCATTTACCTTATAACTCTTCCTTTCTGAACCTATGTTAATATTCTATTGAACCATGTTCTGGTTTCCAGTTTGATGGTACCTTTCTCTGCAATGAAAGATTCGTTGTAAAATCTCACTGTTGGATATGTGGTTTCGTTTCCCAACTCTTTCAGAATTCTGGAATAAAAAAATATCCTGTCCCCTAATGGAAAACCAAAGAATTTCTTCTGCTTTTGTTTATGATATGTTAAGTTATTTTGTATCTTGAAAACTCAGGTAAAATATTCCTTTCTAAAGCCATACCTACTTACGTTTTTCTTGTAATTTCCTATGAGTGGAAAGCACCCAGGACTTTAGTCTTTTTACTTATAGTAAGAAAACCAGAAAGAATATCAACTATATTGGCTGGCTTCCAAGTTTTCCAGCATCAGTTTCAGTCAACCACACGATACAGGCTGCTTTGAAGCCACCAACTCTGCAAACCCTCAAACCTTATAAACTTGATACCTGTCTATGTGTTTTCTTCTCTCCCTTCCTTTGTTTTTCCCCTTTTTAATTACAGGAAGGGGTTGGGGGGCACCTGTATTTTAATTTCCTTTGCTGGGTTTAACTCAACATGACTGTTCATGTAGTCTCCTTCCTTTACCTGAACAGCTATTCAGTATCTTGTGATATAATTCAAAAAATACCCTGAGACTAAGTACCATTGTCCTCCTCTATAGTAGTAAATCTTTATGTAAGCATGCTTACTGGTACAGATTAATTTATTGTTATTACTACTAACAAGACAGAATTGTGGGTCTTTGTTTAGAAATTAACCACACGCAAACATAAAAAGGTATGGAAGAATAATTGAATAGCCAGTACAGGTTAAAGTACTTGAATAAAGGATTTCCAGACAACTTGATTTTCTTCACATGGATGAAAAAAAGAATAGAAAACATGCCATGAAAAAAAGCATCACACTTAACAACCTATTTCAGTGGTGGTTTCTTAAATAAGAGAAAACACACTTTTCATTTGAACAATTCTCATTAAAGATGTTATATCAAAGAAGGATAGCTAATGTTTATTATAACTGTTTTCCAGAAAGAAAACTCTCAATCATATCTTTCATCTTTGTTTTGAAAAAAGAAAAGATGACAACTAGCTTTGAATATAGTCTTTCATGCACCTGTTTTAATGTATTAGTTGACTTAATCCAGGGATGTGTAGGAAAGGACCAAAATCTAAACTAGAGTAAATACATTCTCCTCTCTGTTGTTTTGGCAGATTGGCTAGAGCTCTTCTGAAGTCAGTTTTTGTTTTTTTTTTTTCTTAATGAAAACCTCAATTTGAATTAAGCCACAGGCACAAGTGTTCTGGACTTAACTGCATTTAGCTCCTGAGGACCCAATAGGACATGGGTTCTGTTTTGCAAGGCACCATGGCAACACATTGAAGGACCTGTCCTTATCACAAAGATATTTCAGACAAAACAGACAAGCGAAATCAGGTCAGAGGGTCAGTATAGGCACTGAGAGAAGTTACATCTGATTTTACAGGACTAAACCAGTGCAAAGGTCAGGAACAAGATAAAGTTCTTCAGCCTTGTGTACCTGCTGGGCCAGTGGTATTCTTCTGTTGCACACCCTACGTAACCACAGAACAGCAGATGCACTCAAGTCCTGGTCTTGGTGGCTTGTGACAGCAGCTCCCAATTATTTGCATAGAGGTGTTTCCTGAATCCACAGTCCCTTATATCAACAGTTACATGCATTCAGCGATCACCAGGTTACAGACTCCTTGCTGATTTAATCATGACTCACAGATAGGCAGCTCAAGACAGGCATTGAGGAGCTCCTTGCACCAGCTCCTGCCTGCTTCCCTGAGTGCAGGTGCTTACCTGAGCCCTGGACCAGCCTGCTTCCCTGCCCACAGGTCTCCAGGGCGCGTGTCAGAGGTGAGCTGGCAAGGCAGGATGAGACAAAGAGCTCAGAACAACCTATGCCAGGGTGGAAAAGCAAGGAGATAGGACTAGCACCTGTTTGTGGTGAGTGTAGGAGATGGTTAGGGGAAAGCTGGTGTTATGAATTTGGGGAAGAAAGAGGATATATGGCAGGGAGGAGTGGATGGACATGAATTCCTTCTTCCTGGCTGGACCCGAGCATGCCCAGGTACTGTGGCTCTAGTTCACCACGACTGATGCTGCTATCTTAAAAATCAGGTTTGTGAAATACTGTGTTAAAATAAGCATCACTATAAGCTACTCAAAGTATTCTGGCAGCTGTTGTTTTAGGAAAGTATGAATTCAAGGTAGATGAAACCACTACGCACCAGGCTCCTAGCAGCATCACAAGAAAAGCCACATGCTGTTCAGCACTTTTGCTGCAGATCAGTGCTGCCCACTTTTCCAGAAAGACTGGCAGATTAGCCACCAGTTTGCAATAGAGAAATTCTACTCTTCAGTATTGAATTCCACCCTGGGAAACAGCCTAGCTCAGGATAGAACACTATGACCACTTCTGGCTAGTGCTGTCTCTGTGCTTCAGTCAAATGTTACTTCTCTGATCTCTAAAACCTGCAACTTCCTTTCACCTGCTACGATGATGGTAGTTGTTTTGTAGGGTGTGTTGTATGAAGTAGAATGCTGCAAAGTAAGCGATGACTGTAGTAATTATACAGTCAAATGGTTTACAGTTCTTTGTTTGAAAGATGGGATTTCCTGACTGGTCAGAAGCTTGCTAGAATATCAAAGTTTCATTGTCTAAATGAAAGGGTGTATTGAGTATGATTCTGCTGGGGACTGTCATGAGTGATGTCCTGGTCAATATTTTCATTATGATCTAGATGACGGAAGCGAAAGCATAGTTATTACATTTATGAGCAGCACCAAGCCAGGAGCAAAAGTAAGAACATTGAAGAATTCAAAATAATCTCACAAAAATGGATGCACAACCCCCCCAACTTCAAAAGCCACAGGATATACGAACACTCCTTAACTGCCTAGTACAGTTTTAAGTTACAATGACTATCTTGGCCTTAGTTATTTAATGAGAACTTCCCATATATAAAGTTCAAGTTGTGGAGGCTTTTAAGGCACTGTATTTTAATACTTACAGGGGAATTCAACATGTATCTTAACAAGGTTTTGCAAATATCTCCTTTTAGGAAAAGAAACAGTCATTTACAAGCTCAACAGATTGAGCCTTTAGTTACATAGGGGTGTGCTAATGGGACCTGGAACATAGTATAAACTGGATCTGTGCTGTAGCCCTGTGAGACATTTGCAGAAAGAGCCGAAGGAGAAATGTTGACGGGGTTATACCTGTGAGAACGTTCCAGCTCTCTGCACTCCCCAGACTCTCCCAGAAATTAAAGCAGTAATAGGACGCGACGTCTTTAACATCCTAAAGACAACTGAAAGCTGACCTCACTAAATACTAGAGAGGATCTGGTTGTGGCTTAATGGTAAGAAACAGCAGGCAGTCACTTCCTTACAAATGAGGAATAAATTTTTACCACATGCTCTGATTTCCTGTTTAGATATTTTCCTGTCTCAAATAGGAAAACCCTCAAAGCCATAAAAGGAGTCTGAATCTTCTGCAGTATGCCAGAGTGCCAGGATCTGTCAGGCCTACCTGGAAATGACCATTCCTTTTGCCATTTTGCCATACTTTAAAAGCTGCTTCATAGATTAGTTTATACCTTTTAGGTTATTAGAAAGTCCATTTAAGTGCTTCTAACCGCAAAGCAACTTTACTTAATGTTCCAGCTCTGAGGAAGCTGCTTTATCATACCCACAAGAAACTTGTCTGAGAGCAATGGTTCTGGTGCTTCATCCTAGATGTGTAGGTTTTCTGCCAGAAGAAAGGAGATTTTCAGTAGGTTAAGGTAATTTGGTTTTGGTCCTTGCTGGGAAAGCCTGTAGATCTGCTGCACTCAGATTCTTCACAGCCAGCTGCACATCATCAGGGAGGACCCCTGCGTGGACACTTGGACCAGAAGGAGAAGTTAGCCAGAGGGCAGGAATGGGTGGCCATGGGCTAGGGAGGAAGTGTGGGATGACAGCACCAGGCTGGGCTAGTTAAACACCTGTGGATTTGAGGTATTGGTTTGTCTGCGAAACAGAGTTAGCCAGGCTCTTATGAAAATAAATAAATGCACTCACTCAGAAATTTAGGTATTTAGTGCTGATTGCCCTGAAGGAGCCCAAAGGGAAATTAGAAATTCTGTCTTCAGAGCAGGGCTTGAATAATGTTATAACTACATGAGAACAATGAGGAGAAAAATAAAATATTGAACAGCTGCTTTTGAAGTAAGTACCATCCATCCTGTGCAGTGAATAAATCAGGGATCCCTGGGAAAAAAATGGTATGTGATCATATGTTTAAATTGTGTCTTCATATTCATTGTAGTATTGCATTAGCTCTGTGCAGAAACTTCACTTGTAATCTAATGTGCTTTGGGTACTTGGTTGTGCGAACTTAACAAAAGTCTCTGTGTGAATTGTGATTGCCTGTTTGCACACACATTTTTTCCTTTAATAATTTTTTGCAACCCTCTTTCGTTGGTGGAAGGAGCTGCCACAACATTGTAGGATGCTTTCAACACCTCTTTGCTAATCAGACTGTGAACATCCCTCCCTGTGACACACTGGACTGCTCTAGAGCTTTGATAAACACCAGGATTTTGGGATGCTGCTCTCTCCACAGAATGGGGTGAAACCCACCCTTGGCAGGTGTGCATACTTTGGCGGACAGCCTGGGAAGGCACTATACCACCCGCCCACCCAGAGGGAGAAGAATGGCATGGGGGAAGCCCCGTTTCCTTCTCCACACAGGTGAGTACCCCTGGTTCACTCATACTGCAGGCATGGAGCTTGTTGCTACCATTTTGGGAAGGAAAATGTTGCCGCTGAGCTTGCCTCTTGAGTTTCTCTAGTTCTTAGTGTGGCTCTGAAGTGGTGGGTCCCTAGATGATGGGAGACCGAAGAGCTGTGGATGCTGCCCTTACAGCTGCTGTCTGGCTCCAGCATGGCTGCATGGCCCTACCTGGGGTAATGAGCCCAGCCCACGTCAGCGGTAGCAAACAGTGTGTCAAATGCACATACGAAGGACAAATTTTGAGAGTGAAGAAGGAGTTGTCAACAGTATTCAAGGAAAATGAAGAAAACATGGTGGTAAGACAGGGAGGTATAAAAACAATAAATTACAAATTTTTCACCGATGAAGAATATTTCCATACTTCATGTCGCAGAATACAGTCTATTGCATCACAGTAATAATCAGAATAAAATGAGATGCATGTTGCAATACCGTTATCACTTAATAGATCAAGTGCACAAATGTCATTGCTTATGGACATTTACTGAAACAAATTTACTTGAAAGTGAACTGAATTAATCAACAGGTCACCCTTACCTCTGCCTTTTAGAGGAAGTCGAATCAGTTCCTGACATGTACCCAGCTGCAGTAAGGGAGTACCGAGCAGGGAGCTTAGTATGCAAGCAGCTGCTCTTCTGCCTCTGCCTAAGTGAGAAAACAGGATGGTTTCAACAAGCTGTTAGTAGCTCTGTGTATGTGCTGTGTAATGTATTATGCAAATACACTCCTTTAAACATTAATTTGAGGTCAGTCTGGAAAAATGCCAATATTCTTATAGTTAGTTGAGAAACTGCTCTTTGATAAGGTTAGTTGCTAATTTTGTTAATTTGTTATTGCAACCCATATTAAGCCATTTGATCTTGTCATTGAAAATACCAATTTTCTTACACTTTAATCACTTCAATATTTATTACAATCGTACCAGTCTGTTCAGTTAATAATAGACCAAACAAAAGACTGCACTCAAGTTAACGGCATCATTTTCTTACTTGTGTAACTGCTACCAAATAGTGGCCAGCTGGGCTCATTGTGGGGCTGAATGCCCAGAGTTTTCAGGAATGACAGAGCAAAACAATGCTGCATAGGCTGAGGCCAAGTGGTGTTATGAAGACTTGGACTTGAAATGGCACACTACATATTCATATCTGGAAAACAAGAAGCCTGATTATCTCTGCTGAGATCTAATTGTGACTAAACTGGTAGCTAAGGTGAGGTGTTTGTCTGGAAAAGACATAAATTGTCTTTGTGGTTTGGCTGCTCATAGTGAAGTGATGAGTGTTGGAAGATTGCATTAAGCAGCTGAAAGAGGATATACAGATCACAAAGCATCTCAATTGGCTTTCACAGTTATATGACATTGCACATAAACTAGCTCTGCCTAGAGGGCCTGCTTAGTTTGTGGTTAGGTTAGTTAACTCATTAAGTAATATATTATCAGGATGTTAGAAGACTAATACCGGCATGAAAGAGTAATGCATATTTTTCTACGTTTTTGGGGAGCTGCAGCTCATTGGCATTGCTAGGCTCTACAATATTGTCACTTGACTGATAGCATACTTGCTATTGGCAGTATGTTCTTTGCCATATTGCCTGACGCAGATCAATTAAGACATGAATCCAGTGCCAATCTAATCTTTGTTTAAGGCTACATTTCCTGATTTGTGGCGATGCGGACTAGAGGACCCTGTAGGAACACTGACTATAGGAAAATGGCTGAACGTGAAGCCATTTTCCCACTTTTAGGAGAAACATGTCATGAATGAAGCAAATGCCAGTAATCTTAGGCCGTATTTATCCTGCTGTGCTTAGAGCTCAAAAGCATCAAAGATTTGAGGGCTCAAGTAGTGCTGGTGATTTAAAGGGTGTTGAGGAAGGATCTCATACAAATCTTTTGTCAACAAACTTCTGCATGTGACATGGCCAGTCATATATACTAGTTATGTACTACTGCAAAAAGATTCATGCAGAAGCTGCTGCTCCACAGAATGATGAAACTATTAAAGCACAGGATTCTGCCATCCAAATGACATGTGAGAACATGGCTGAGAGTTGTGCAGTCAGAGCAGTCATTTTTCAATGAAGATCCTCCACAAAGGTCCTAACTGCAGTCTGTGTGCACTTTATTTCTGGCAGAATAAATGCTGAACACCTCCATTTGTGAATATACCCAGAAACTGTGTCTACTTTTGAAAATAAACACTGGCTTTGCAAACTGTACATGCAATTAAGTGGTTCAGCTGCATACAAGCATGCCACAACTATGCACACAAAGAGTTTGTGTGTGCATATAAGCATGTGTAGAAGGTCATTTGTTACTGTTGTACTTTAACCAAGTGCAAACCCTTCTTCTGCAAAACAATAGACAATTCCTGTTCCAATTCTCTAAGTAGGCAAGAAAAAAGCAAGGTAGAAAGCAGTTATATATATACAGCTATTACATATGAAATGATCCTCTGCAGCTATCTTTTTTGTTTGGTGTAATTTTTATTTTGAAACTTAAAAAAAAAAATCACTTTTGTATGAAACAGAAGAGATAAGAAAAGGAGAATTAATTTAATGGTCTTTTTGGCTGGGGAAGGAGGAGTTTATCTCTGTGACTCTTTTCTTATGTGCTGGAGATGAAAGCGCCCATGCGCAGTATGAAAAGTAAGTGTACACACACATTTGCTGTGTGTACCCCTGCCAGTTGTCAAGCAAGTAACTGATGGAAATGGTAGTTGTTCCACAGGCAAACTGGCACTGAAGAGTGATGAAATTTGTTTGTTTCTATTAGGTGTCACAGATACATGCTGACAGCTACAGACTGATGAGCAGCAAGCATCTGAGGTTCTGTTAAAGGAGGAGAGGGTTCCCTAGCACTGACAGACCCCACTTCTACTTCGGTCTGTCTCCTTTCTGTCTCTTCAGACCCAACTGTTATTCCAGTCAGCTCTTTCCTGCCTGCTAGACCGTAACTCCTACTTTATGCTTTCTGCACATGATTCCTCACACGACAAAACTTAACTAATAACTCTTCCAGTCTCAATATCTTTCTCCAAGCCTTTTTCTTTACCCTTTCTCCCCACCTCACACCCCCAGCTTTCTCATCCCTTGCTGAGCCCTCTTCTGCCATTTTTGGTTATGTTTCTGCTTAGTTAGATCCAGCACCACATTTTCCTGACATGTCTTTCCCTCTTCTGTCCTCTCTACCCTGGTTCGTAGCCTCATTCTGAACAAGGGTGGAACCTGAAATTTTTCAAACTGTTTGACTGAAGGCAGACAACCAGCTTAGCATCTTTCAGATTCACTGGTTGAACTTGTCAAAACTAAAGTAATTATAAATGGGTTTTATTGGCTATGTCCCTAGAATCCAGTAATTTTGTACAAAAATATGAAAACTGAAATGCTGTTCTTGGGTACATAAGATACAGTCCTTTTTTCACCATGAAAAAATAAAAATACTGAAATTCAATAGCAGTTATAATTAATTATTTATTATAAGGCACTCAGACAGTCTGAATCATGAACAGAAACACTATTCTAAATTATCCAAAAGTATAAAGAGCCCTAACAAGGTTAGTTTGAATTGTTTATGATGGGAAACACAAAGCCACTGATCCTTCTGTGCTTATGGTTTATGAACATAAAAAAATACACGAATGCAAAAGTTGGCCAACAAAACAGACATTTGGGCTCATCTCAACCCCACTTTCATGCTTTGGACTGTATCTTCTTCTTTATTAGGTTGGTTCAGAGTTACTTGGTATATCACTTATATAGGATTAAGGATTATTTAATCACTTTAACCTTAGGTTTGCTGTATCTATTCATGTGCTCTTCCATATTAGTAGCACAGTGTCTGTCCTTGTGGTGTGGATCTTTTCAATATGAGCTGACTGAAAATTTGAATGTTTGGTGCTCACAAATTTCTGATATGTCGACATTTATTTCCATATTGAAATGGGATTAAATGTTTGATGTATCAAAAGATTTCATTAAAAAAAAAGAAGTAATAATTTTGAAATATCAGTTGTCTTTGAGGGGATGCAAGTGGAAAAAATGAACATTTTAAGATACAATTCTTCACCTGTTCTATTTGTTTCTCCATCCAGTTTTGAGAAATAATGAGATACCAGCCACCTATGCAGTGCTTTAATAAAAAGCCCAACTACTTGTAAATACAATCACTTATCCAGATTAAAGTGTTGTAGTCATTAGGATAGAGATGTTAGAAAAATCTAATGCAAAGAACTGTACTGAGAAACTAGTCTTCAGAAAAATTGTGGTTTGGATTACCTCCCAAAAGAAACTTTTTTTTTTTTCCCTAAAATGATTAATAAAAATCAAACAATATATCAGTGGTAAATAAAGGTTATTTGTAACGTTCTGCTCCTTTCTTAATAAATGAGAATATTTTCATTTTTTCCTTAGATGCTTGAGAGAAATATGGACATAATTTTCCTATGTTCATTAAACTTTAAATTTTCAATATATGAGTATACCTCAGAATAATTTATGTTAATGTTTGTTTACCTCTGTGGAGGAAAAAATACATATGGGTACATATTTATTATTTGAGACGTAGGCTGCACTTTCTCAGCTAATGATTCCCAATTTGAGAAGAATAGTCTTTCTGTTTCCAGCTTTGCATATGGAATGTGGTGCATGCTACAAAACTCCTGATCAATATTTGATGAATATTAATTTTCTGCTAAGTCATCCTGGATGTGTAAGAGTTTTGGGGTTTTTTTTAGTTTTCTTTTCTTTACTTTTCTAGAACACCACAGCTTCTCTAGCACAAATATTCAAGGAAAGCTTAAAAAAATGAACTTGAATATTACAACGAATTTCATTTTGGTCTACACAGTTAGTACTCTTATGTTGAGTACCACATTCTGTCCTGGTTTCAGCTGGGCTAGAGTTAATTTTGGTTTTAGTAGCTAGTATAGTGTTAAGTTTTGGATTTAGTATCAGAATAATGTTGATAACACACAGATGTTTTCAATTATTGCTAAGTAGTGTTTATATTAAGTCAAGGATTTTTCAGCTTCTCATGCCCAGCCAGCAAGAAGGCTGGAGGGGCACAAGAAGTTGGGAGGGGACACAGCCAGGGCAGCTGACCCCAACTGGCCAATGGGGTATTCCATACCATGTGACATCACGCCCAGTATATAAACTGGGAAGGATGGCCTGGGGGAGGATCACTGCTCGGGAACTAACTGGGCATCGGTCAGCAAGTGGTGAGCAATTGCATTGTGCATCACTTATTTTGTATATTCCAATCCTTTTATTAGTATTGTCATTTTAATATTGTTATTATTAACATTATTAGTTTCTTCCTTTCTGTTCTATTAAACTGCTCTTATCTCAACCCATGAGTTTTACCTTTTTCCTTCCAATTCTCTCCCCCATCCCACTGGCTGGGGGGGTAAGTGAGAGAGGGGCTCTGTGGTGCTTAGTTGCTGGCTGGGGTTAAACCATGATATATACAGGTGTATAACTTAGAGTTCACACATAATGATTATTGATATAAGTTGTTCTGTTAGGAAACAGACAATATCATGTCTGCTATATTCATGAGCAAAACAATACAAATTAAGTGTTCTAAATAACGTGCTAACCAGAAATTATTAGCTCACTGTGTGCACCAATAATTTTGAATAATGAATGCCTGAGAACATTGCCATTTGTTAGTGGCCAATTTGCAAAGAAACAGGAAAATTTGTCAAATAAATTATGCATTACCAATCATGTGGTCTGTTTTCCTTGGATATGAGGTTGGCTTCAATAAATCTGTCCTTTTAAAATCCCTGAGCTCTTTCAGACTACCACTTTATTATCACTTCAGAGGCTTCAGACTTAACATTTCCTCAATACTGATTTTGTAAAAATCAAAGGATGTTTCACCTCCTAACAAAAATAAGTATCCAGATGTTGTGGAATCATTATTTAGCAGTATTTTCTAAGGAGCAATATTTACCTTCTGATGTTAGACATTATGAAACATTTAATAGAATCATGTGTTTTCATGGCTTACATGATGGATTCATTTGAGCTGATACTGTTTTGTGCTGAAATATTTAATATATAATTATTATATACACCATATATTATATAATTATCTATTATAATATACATAATATGACTTTCACATTTAAAAATATATATACTATATTATCATATAATGTACTTATACTACTTTTCTCTTCAGGGTTAGCTTATAATTTTGTCAGAGTACTTTTCCTCTAGCCTATTCTGCTCATAACAGAAAAGCTTCTAGCAAGGGTTTGAAAGGTGATCATCTTAACAGACACGCCTAGTGCTACAGGCTTCAGCTTGGTCTATGTGTTGGAAATCACATATGCTGGCTCAGTGGTTTTTTTGACCTGTAAGCTTCAATACCATTTCTGCTGCACTTATATGGGATTTAAACAGAAATGTATGCTGTTAATTCAACACAGGATGTAAACTTTGTAATTTAAGGAATTATTCCCAATTTGTAGGGTTAGCGGTCTGGAAAGATATGGGATTACATCATATGGTTTATGAAGTTACTTTCTTAATGTCTCCTTTTTAAAGTTCTTGCTGTGTGCTTTCACTTTCAAAACTTTCTGTATGAATAATTGGAAGGTACATGTGGAAGTTATCTACATAAAGTATTGTACTTTTCTCACCGTCACAAATACCACATCTATGTTAGGGGAGAGAGAATTGACTAAAAAGTTTCCAGCAACTTCATAATTTAGTTGTTGTGGTTTAACCCCAGCCAGCAACTAAGCACCACGTAGCCACTCACTCACTCCCTCCGCCCCCCAGTGGGATGGGGGAGAAAATCAGGAAAAGAAGTAAAACTCGTGGGTTGAGATAAGAAAGGTTTAATAGAACAGAAAAGAAGAAACTAATAATGATAATGGTAACACTAATAAAATGACAACAGTAGTAATAAAAGGATTGGAATGTACAAATGATGCGCAGGGCAATTGCTCACCACCCGCCGATTGACACCCAGCCAGTCCCCGAGCGGCGATTCCCCGCCCCCACTCCCCAGTTCCTAAACTAGTTGGGACGTCCCATGGTATGGAATACACCGTTGGCCAGTTTGGGTCAGGTGCCCTGGCTGTGTCCTGTGCCAACTTCTTGTGCCCCTCCAGCTTTCTCGCTGGCTGGGCATGAGAAGCTGAAAAATCCTTGACTATAGTCTAAACACTACTGACCAACAACTGAAATCAGTATTATCAACATTCTTCACATACTGAACTCAAAACATAGCACTGTACCAGCTACTAGGAAGACAGTTAACTCTACCCCAGCTGAAACCAGGACACAGTTTATTGTAAATAATGGTTAAAATAATGGCTTATTCCTCTGAATTTCATCCCTTCTGCCATGTCTCCATCCAAAAAACATACATCAGTATTTACTGCTGTTTTTTCATTCAGCCCTACAGTTCAAATTTCTTTGTCTAAAAACAAGGAAAAAAAAATCTATGCATCCATTTTGCAGACTTTTTTTCATCTCAGTTCTTTGTCATTTGAATTTTCATTTTAGAATGTTCACTTCCTTTTCCTTCAAAGTACAATATTTTAATAGTGCTGCAGAAAATAATTCTTACTCTGTTGTTTCTGACATTTTGCGGAATGGAATAATATAGTAACTTTAGTTTCTGAGGGCAACATCTTATAACATTTGGCCTAAGTATTATAGAAAAAAGCGTTGTGGTAAATAAAATATAAATGAGTGTGTGTTATTTATTCCAAATATAGTTATGATGAAGGTACTGAGAATACT
The DNA here is from genome assembly GCF_000737465.1 of Haliaeetus leucocephalus. Taxonomy (NCBI): domain Eukaryota; kingdom Metazoa; phylum Chordata; class Aves; order Accipitriformes; family Accipitridae; genus Haliaeetus; species Haliaeetus leucocephalus. The sequence continues at coordinate 572,761 of NW_010972603.1, forward strand.
ACTTCAGACTGATTTCTCTTGAGTAGTTGCATAGGAAAAAGAGGTTTCATTTCTCAAAATACAGTACACTTTTTACATTAGTTTTCATTCTGAATTGGAACAAAACATTTAATATTGAAACAGTTTTTTTGTAAAACAGATTGGAAAGAACCTGTTAACTTTTAGGTAGTAAATCACAAGGTAAAGTAAAAATGTAATAAATTTAAAATTTCAAAGCAAAGAATTGTAACACTATCTCAATAAGGTTGACATTGGAATATTTTGACCTTTTCAAATTCTTTCAATTAATTGAAAAAGCATATTACCTCAACTTTAAATGTATACATATTATGAATTATACAATTATAAATAAAATTTTCTATTTTTAATTGTCCATCTGGAAAATATAGTGATAAAAACTTGAAGTGTTATAAAGTTGCTGCACAGGCTGTTACGACAATCTTATTGTATGAGATACTTGTGTGCGATTGAACAACTTCATTATAACATATTAAATTAGTATTTCTAATCTCAAATATATATTTTTAAGACTTACTAAATGCATTTCTGCTAATCTGTTTATTTTACTGTAAACCTTATAAAGCAAAAAGACTTTCCAGATACAAGAGCAGTATTTGTTACTTAGTAATTTGCTCCATAAAGCATGATGACCATGTTAGAACTAGTATTAGATGAGGCACATGAAAAATCCAGTGCTTTTGCTGTCTTCCTTCTAAAGGAAAGTATAGTAACTATCTAAAAACCTGCCATATCAGGATTTTTCCCAGCAAGTTATACCAGGTCAGTTCTGAACATAATTGCTTTTGTAAATGTTAGCAGCTGTAGGATATCAGGATTTTAATTTACCAGGGGAAATAACTACTCAACCATGCAGTGTATCTGACATTGACTTGATCCTGGTATGATTTATAAGGTGATAACTTTGATTCAATAGCTGGTACACTTATTGTAATTCACTGAGAGGTGACTGATTTGACGTACAGTGGTTGCTCTTAAAAAGTTAATTCTCTTTTGGTTGCTTCCTTAGGTTTGAGAGAGAATCCGTAGTTAAAAGGTGGATAGCACTGGAACTGATGACTTCTCTGAAGGTGGAATGAACTTTTGAAGTGTGACCTCTGTACAAAATGTTTACTTTGATCAATGTATCCAATTTCTATTCTGATAGGAGATGTGCCTTAGAATATTTTTGTAGAGTTCCTTGGTGTTTGGTAGTGGCTAAACCCAGACGATAATTTAAACTTCAAGTGTATCATAGAATTTTACCATTTCAGCTCCAGCAGTAATACAATACTGTAAATCTCTACCCTAAAAGCACTGTGAAATTGGCAATCTGGGATTTTATTTTGTCTTTTTTTTTTTTTTCCTGTAGTAAGAATACTTACATTATATTCTAAATGATGTTGATTTCCGGACTGCTAACACTGCAGGTTCAGTCAGGTTCGTGAATACTGTATCACATTGGCTGTTTTCCATCTTGAATATCTTTGCTAGTAAAAGGAGGACAAATCAATACTCCACTTGAACCTGTGCTGCCCCATAGACTCCTGTTTTCAATTACAGTCATGGCAAATCCACAGAATTTATCAGAGTGTTTGGTTTTTTTTTTCATACTTTCAAGAAATGTAAACATTTGGGATTTCTTCATGAAGTTGTGCTTAAGCTATAACTATACATAAAAACCCTGAAGTTAAACACCTTAAATTTTTATTACTCATAACTTTTAGTTTGAATACCTCATTTGATGTATTTTGTTTGAAATATAGTTATATGCTTTGACCTTGAATCCAGTATCTGTGGGTGTCACTTCAATTTCTGGCAGATTTAGAAAGATAGTTATCAAATTGGAATTTATTAATACCTGATTTTAAAATGGGGGCAGATTTTGATCTTACGTGAAGATTACACTGGGTTAAATCATTTGGCAGAGTGGAGTAACTCACTGAATAGGGTTATTCTGAATTTATATTTGTTTAACTGAGAAGACCACTTATATCTAATTTTTTTAGAGCAAATGTGATGATTTAGTGTTATAGTTTTATGTTTTAGAATTCTATAAAATCCCACATTCCTTCAGCCATTAGTATTAATAAAAATTAATTACTTTCTTGCCTTCCCCAGTTTTGCTGTAACAGATTTTGTTTCCATTATAGAATCTATTTTCCTCTTGTTGAATAAATGGGGCTAGCTGTGTTGGTAGTTCACCATGCATGTATCAAGAGAGTCTTTTCTCATCAAATTTAATTTTCTTTGATTTTCACAGCTTTGCATAGATATCCAGTGTGGAAAAGCTCTTAGACCGTCTTTTAAAAAATGAGTTTAGTGCCTGTGAATAGATCAATATCCCCAGAGGCTGGAATGTTCTCTTTATTCAGTGAAAACACACAACAAAATACAGGAAAGGTATAAACTTTTGTCTGGTTTCCTTGTGCAACTAAACAAAGGGCTGAAATGGCAATATCTAAATAAGAGTATTTTGTTTCATTGAAATTTAGAAGTGAATGTTGAATCTACCAAGGAAAGTATATTTATGTAGCATGGGTGTGTGGTAACTGCGTGGCTAATTAATTTCTATTCAGGCTGCTAAGCAGCCTTCACATGGTAGGAATCTGCAAATTACCACTGAGCTGAGCTGAATTTGAAGAATTAAATGATGATGCAGAGCATCCAGTCTTATGACTCATTCATTTTCTATTGATTAGAGTCTGGACGTGTTGATCGTCCAGGATTGTCAAAAAGTAGAATTACAAGTAAACTCTTTTCATTATTTTAGTAATGTTTATCTGTCTACATTAAAAGTTAGCATCCAGGAGCCTTCACATTCATACACTGTACAAACATGTGGGAAAAAAACCAAAGTCCTTATGTGATTTACTAGTCTGTTCTGTTTTCAAAACTCGTTTAGGATCATAAAATGATTTAGTTTGGAAGAGACATCTGTAGGTCCCATCTAGCCAAAGCAAAGCAGGGATACCTTCCAAGTTAAAGTGTGTTGTTCAAGGCCTTATCCAACTGAATTTTGAAAAGCATCCAAGAATGGAGGTTCCATGACCTCTCTGTGTAACGTGTCCCTGCACTTACCTGCTTTCTCTGTGGAAGATTTTTCCCTTGGTTGGCATTTGCATTATCACAACTTTTGCCTCTTGTCTGTGCACCTCTGAGCAGAGCCTGCCTCTGTAACACCCTGTTAGGTAGCTGATAAGATTGATATCAGATTGTTCTTCTCTAGGCTCAAAAATCTGGCTTCCTCAGCCTCTTTGTGCTCCAGATCGACCAAATGTACTAATCATTTAAGGCCAAAGCCACAGAGATTTGAAGTACCTGGATCTTACTTGGTATCTCTGTACTTAATTTCACACCACCACCACCACCTTCTTGTACTGTAGACAAATGGCTTTGTGGATTTAGCCTGAAAATTGCAGGCTTACTTTCTGGTTTGAATAATTTCTTAAGCTACTATCCACCAACACTGTAAATGAGTATGAGGTAAAGCGACGGGGTAGAAGGAGAGAAATAGCTGAAATATTTCCACAGCTAAAGAAGCTATATGTGCATCAAAGGGGATAGTAGTGAATCATTTAAAAAAAATTTCTCTTGTCCCTGATGTAGATGTCATTTCAAATTATCTTATTTATCATCTGTGTTTTTTAATGTGCCATTTTAAAAATGAAGGCAAAAAGGCAAAAATCAATGTTCACATTTTAAATGAAATTCTGCTTGCACATGCTGTGCAAAAAAAGAGAAACAGATTTGTCATTCTAAAGACAGCATTAATCCTGCCGGTATTTGTAGAGAGCTGCTATCCATAAATGTGTGTGCAATAGTCTAATTGCTTCATTCATAGTTGCAGGATATGCATTCTCTTCCTTGGTGACAGCAAACTTCATGTTGTTTCCTGTTCACTGTATTTCTCGAAGAAGATCAGGACTGCATATCAATCACAGAAGCATCTGCTTGCATTAAACATTTCTTGCTCTTTTCCTGTGACAAGTGATTTATTGTCATGTTTGACAGTGCTTGTGTTTGTGTCATGTCAATGCTGCCCAGAATCTTTTTCTTATAATTCAGTAGTGTTTGAGCACTCGTCACTTTTAAATGCATTGCTTAACCCTCACATTACTGGTATTGTCCAAACTGGCAGTCAAACAACTTCTTAGAAAGATCTGAAATTTTTAAAGCCTTAATTATACAAATTGTCAGATCGTCTGTATGTCTGCATGTTACTTGTGACCGCTCATGTGTTTTTGTCTGTTAGGAAATAATAAATGACATTCCTGCTGCAGGAGAGAAAGCAAAAGATAAAATAGCTACTCAGAGTGTAGAGATACTTTAGAATAAATACGCATGTACAGCAGTAGCACGGGAATGTCTGATGTTTGGTATATATTTTTGTAAGACAAAAGTCAAAGCATATGCCATTTAAAATGCCTTACCTTTGTAGACTCTGGGGATGACTTTCTCATATATTTTCACTAGTTTTTTATCTCTTTTTTTTTTTTTTTTTTTTTTTTTTTATCACAGACAATTCCCAATCTCGGGGGGGGGGGCTATGGGGCACTATCAGTCTAAGTGAGTCTTTTATTTTTGCATTATTTTTTCCTACAGAGATGCATATTTTCTGTCCAAATTAGGTGCAAATATAGTCAAGCCACAAATCCAGATAACAGAATTGTCCACAGGGATAAAAGCTGGAATATTTCAGCAATAAAAGTATAAACCTCTATTGTCTGAGATAATGGAGATACCTATTTTTGCTTATTGTAACACTTTAGACACAATATTTCTCTTAAAAGTAGCTTTATTGTGCTTGTCCTTTTAGTTTGCCTTTCTTTTTCATTTACTTTCTTTTCCTTTACTTATTTTTTCTCCTTCATTCCTCTCACAAATGCCTCTTTCTTTTCATTTTTGTAGTACTTTTGGCCCTAGGTCATGTTTCTAACTTTCCTTTTCTCCTTCTTTTCTCTTTTCCTTCTCTCCTTTAAAAGCCAGATATCCTATGGCATTAAAAAAAACCCCAAACATACTTTTTTTTTCTTCTCATCCTGCTTTCCCCAGTATATCATCTGTGTGCTCTTATGATTTATTTTGTATGTATACTCTTTCTTCTCTTTCCCAGTGTGTATTCATCCTCACCTTGTGTAACTGAAGGGACAACACAAGTACTTTTCCTGCTGCCTTTTCTCAAGTCCCACATCACCAGGAAACAAACAGAAAGAAAAGCTAACTTTAACTCTTACATGTTTTGATGCCTGCTCTTCTCCTACACAAAGCATCATTGTCATCCACTCCTTTTTTCACTCTCTCTCAAAAAAAAGTTGTGTTTCTTCTGATCATCTCAGGACACTCAACAGTGCTTTTACTGAGAAGCATGATGTAGCTTCCTTTTTGTGGACTTCTAAAGTTTTGATCTGTGGTGTAGGACACAAATGACTAAAAAATGCTACCCATTCATTGCAAGATAGTGCTTATCCTGTTGGATTAACCTTTAATTTACTTATTTTTGTGGTTCACCTCATCTGGATTGTGTGTGTATACCTCTCATCAGTGAGTCCAAGGAAACTATTTTGTGGAGAAGAAATCTTTGCAAGCCAGAAAAGGGTTTTCTTCTGCTCTCCAGATGATACTTCTAGGGTTAGTGAGGATCACTCCGAATTTGTGTATTCCTTCTTACTTGCTTTTTCGTCATGTGAAAGTTTCCCACTGGTTCAATGGGTGCAAGCAGTTAGCCTAATGATCTCATGAAAAAGTTGTGAAGCAACATCTAATTGCTTGGTGGGAGGCTTATTTCTGTAATTTCTTCCTAGAAGCACAAGTCTACACCACTTACAGCTTGCTCAGAATGGAGTAGCTTGTTTGTTCTTGGTTTGTGCAATTGTGAACACATAATGCTTGACCTGTTTTATTTTGGCTGACAATGGAGTGGCAGACTGGCTTTAAACTGCCTCTGTGGGGTTTAAAAGCCTTTTGTGAAGCAGGACATGGCTGTATTTAAGACTTGTTCCTTCCCTGCTGATGGAGACACCACACCATATACATCTTAAATATGCATCTTTTATGTCAGTGTGTGAGTAAGCCTTTGCTGGATTGTCCCTTAGAATGCAGAGCTCAGTCACGGCTATATGTAGTTAGGGGTCTGTCCCCCTCACTTTAAGAAAAACACCTAAAATACTGTATTTTAGCTTGTGCTCAGTGCTCAAACAGCCACAGGAATCTCTGTAGTTTTTGTTTATTCTCCATATGCTTCCTTGATCAGTTTACTACATTTTTACCTAGAATAATCCCTGGTTTTTAAATGTTGGCATTTAGGTGTGTGTTTTAGTTTTCTATGGAGCTGAACTGTGCAAGCTGTTTTGTGGAAATGGAGGCATCGTTATGTGGGAAAGCAGTCAGTAATACATTTAATTTTTCATTTGTTTTGTCAGCCTAATACTAATGTACTGTGTTTGCATACAGACAATTCTCCCAGTAGTCTCCTTCCTGTACTTTCTTTGATCATTGATTGGTCTGTTGCAATCCTGGGTTCTTGATGCTGTGTTACTTTAAGCGTGCCAGACTACCAGTCGCCTTCTGCCTTTATTTATGTACAAGTACTCTGACTACCGTAGTGCATTCTACCAAAATAGCTTGATTATCCCTTAATTAATGCTGAATGGTCACAAAGTGAGTATTTTGAAGGCAAGAGGCTGTTAGCTGTATAAAAAAAACCCCAAACCCTTTGGAATACCCCTGTGGTCCACACTGTCTGTACCACTGTATAGTGCTGTGCCCTGAACCACTTTTGAAAGGTTAAGGATAAAAGGTTTTGCCTGCTGTGGCTGAAGACACTTGTTGACATGAAGGTGCCAATCATCTGGTGGTAACAGACTTTTCACCTACCTGCTTCAGGAATGAAGCACCATAAACACAAGAAACCCAGCAACCTGCTCCTTCTCATGTTAAAATTCAGATACCTCAGATTGGGTTATTGTCAGTGTCTATCCACCTTCTCTGTACCGCTCAGGATTTTGTAGATTTTTGTCATATTCCCTCAAGGTCCTCCTAGCCTGCTTGACTGTTGTTTAAAAGGAACATGTTCTATACTTTTAGCTAAAGCAGCAAGGAAGTTTGAGTACCTTCCAGTTCTACCATATCCTTTCTGAGATAGAGTCCAGAACTGCAGACAGTATTCATGGTTCATATGCAGCATGGATTTATGTAGCAAAGCAATTATGTTCTCTTCTTTATTTGCTAATCCTTTCTTGATGTTTGATTTGCTTGTTTGTTCTCTTATTTTATCTCTGCTGACCACCAAACTGTTTATTGTACTACTCAGGAGCAAGGTCTTGGGGTTAATGGATGATTGAGAACAATTCTAACTTCATACAAGGAAGTCTTCCCCCATGCCACCCCCTGCCTAGTTTTACATTTAGTCACATTGATTCTCATTTGCCATTTTAGATACATTCCTTGGTCGTGTGAAACACACTTCATTTCAATTAGTCTTCATCCTTATGATGCTGAATAACAGGGCTGACAGCAAACTTTGCCACCCCGTTTCTCACCCCCTTTTTCAGGACATACAAAAATATTGAACAGCCACATACACCTGTGGAACTGGTAACTTCCCTCCATTTCAAGAATTAACCAGTTTTTATCAGTTTTATGTTACTTGTCTTTTTAATTTTTATTTTTTTGTCTATGCAAGGACCTTCCCTTTTGTACCATGGCTGCTTACTTTGCTAAAAAGTCAGGTATTGTGATGAGTCCTCCACAACAGAAGGTCCTACCATGGGAATCTTCAATTTCTTCTTTGAAGGCAGATGTGAAGAATTCCTTTGGCCTCAAATCCTATGTGGACACACTTGGCAAAGTGAGGTGAGTGAATTTAGGCTTCATCTCTATTTCTCAGGACTCTAAATTGCAGCCTCAAGATAGGTACATAAGCTCATGCAGGAAACAAGATTTCACATGTGCATTAATCTTTAACACTCCCTCTTGGATTTCTTTGGGGTCCCAGTGCTCAGCATGTTGGCTGTTTGCATTCCTGAACCAGCCTCCTCATTCACCCCTATGCCATGTGCAAGAATTTTTGTTTACCAAAGTCAGTTTCATATATTCCAGTTCCTGAGCTAAATATCTATTAGGCTTTCTAGTGCTGAACATCACAGTGCCTAAGGCCCTTTATTGATGCCTGTGTTGGGAGTTCGTAACAGCAGCTTTTGCCATAAAACAGGGTTTCATCAATTGAGGGCGGGGGGGGAAAGAAAGATGTGAATAAGCAGCTGGATATAACTGTGAAGTGTCAGCAGGAAGTAGCCTTGGAAAAGGCAAGTATGATCCTAAGATGAGGGGAAAAGAATTCTTAGGAACACTTAGAAAAGTGCTAAATGTATTAATGCTTGTTCAGGGTTTGGGTGAGAGGTTTTTCTTGATTTCATGTTCAGTTCTTGTTTCTTATATTAAAAAAACAAATAAATAAAAGCTAGGCTGGTGTAGATGAGGGTTCCTTGGATGGCTGGGGTAGTAGGAATCCTTTCTCTTTAGTTTAGAAGAGCTCACTTTGTTTAGCCTACTGATATCCAAGCGTGGATGTAAGGACATTAAAAAATTAATTGTAGAGAGGAAAATAACTATTTATACTAAAAGGCCAAGGGGGTAAGCAGGGCATGAATTAATTTTAATTATTACATGAAGTTGCTCAGTAATGAGATGCCTCCATTTCTAGAGCACCCTTCTACTGTGGACGAAAAAAACATTTTTCAAAATGCAGAATACAGACTAAGTATTTGTGACACTATGGGACTGCACTGGATGATCCAGGAGGTGTATTCCAGTCATTTGTACCTAATGTACAGAGAAGACTTTCAGGTATTCTCTGTGACAGACATACTTACAAAGATTATTGTCTGTAATTTTGTTTTCTATTTCCAAATGAAAGAATTTGAATGAACCTGTTTTATCTAAGGCATGTACAGATGACTATATTTCTGCATGCTTTCTTGTCCTATTTTGGTTTGCCAAGAGCTGTGAATCTTGAGTGGTAGAATTAGATTAGCACAATGTCTGTAGTAGCTCTAGCCAGGTCTCTCTGATGTGAATCTCTGATAAGGCTGCATCTTGGCATTGTTTTTTCTGTGTTTTTAGCTAGTTTTGGCCCAGCCTGGGCAACTGTGTTTTGTAGGAGATATTCTGGGCAGGCAACACAAAAAACCATATGTAAGTTATTTCTCCAAGTTCATTCAGTGGTACTCTTTGGGACATTAAGACAAATTGTAATTGTGTAAAACAGGACAAAGCCCATTTTTTATGAAAAATTGGAAATTGTATTGCCAGTAATTTTCCTTCTCTATGGAGTATGCAATTACTACTACAAAGGATTTTGACGTTTTACAATGTAAAGTTTGATGATTGAAGCTTGTCAGGGTTTTATAGATAGGGACTGATCTCATCCAATCTTCTATATACAGTGTATTTCATCTTTGTGGTCATATTCAGCTTTTATTTTTTAAAGAAACAATTAAAATTTTGGGGCCCTTGTCCTTGACAGAATGCAAGATCACTAAGGCCATTTGTAGCTGATCCTCTTAGGTTTAGTTGTCTGAATACCTGGCTCAGACTGACTAATTCTATGAGGATGCAGCAAAGAAGCTGTCATAAAGGAACTGCTGTTGTTTCTGCTGAGCTCTTAGTCCTGGAAGATATTTGGTGCCTTATAAATATTAACTGAATTGTTGTAATAAACCCCATTTGTTATTTATAGCATGTCTTTATTTTTTGTCATGCATAATTTAGTATCTTTTAGCATGAATGTAATTGCTAGGCTTTTGCAAATATAATTTATATTGAGCTTAAAGGATGGGAAGAAACAGCTGTGTTCTAGTCTCTGGATTTCTGTAATGTCTCTGCTGCTGCCATATGGTAAAATTTAAATAAATAAACATGATCAGAGTATGAAAGGTACAGCATATATTCTACGCTAATCCAGTTTTAGAGTAGTTTGTGAAGACAGTCATTATTTAGACATTCTTTGGCTCTATTAGTCTGTATCTTCTTAAATGAACAGCTTCATATCACAGAAAGGAAAACAGATTTGGAAGGAACAACAGCTCTTCACACTTACCTATCACTAAATCCCTAAACCAAACAGATATTTTTTTTTAACAATAGTCAGATAGGAAGTATACTTCCTATACAGCTCAATTGAAATTCTCTTTTGTATCTTCCAGACTTAGCTAATTTATTTATAGCATACAAAACTGCTATATTGTCATTTAGCAGGTTATACAGAATCTGCTTGTTCAAACTGGTTGTGATAATCACCTTTTTCCTGGAGCATCTCATGATAGTTGCCTTGACTGAGATGAGATCATTGAACTGTTTGCTTACTGCTATGGACTTCTTTGTTATTAAAGAAAACTTTATCCATAGCTTGAAAGTTGTTGTAAAGTCTGGATATGGTCATCATTTTGAAAACAGGAAAATCAGAACTACAGGAGCATTTTTTATGTACAATAATTATAATTAATTTTGCATTTTAATGACCTAAATTCTACAGAAAATCCCTACCAAAAGAGAATTTTATCAGTAATGTGACATCATTAGAGTTAGCCCTCATGCCAGTAAGATATATGCTTGTTATGTGTTTGTCCATTATCTTAAAGCTTGGCAATTTACTGCATTCAGGCAATAAATAACTGTCTGATTTGGATTGAACTTCAACACAAAGTTCTCCTACAGAAATTACCTTTTTTTCTTACAAAATTTGTTATAGTGAATTTTAAATTCTATATGAAACTATAAATTTTAACAAATTGTTTTTTAAACAAAGGACTATCAAAATGGCTTATTTCAAAGTCTTTGATCATAAATTATAAAAATTAAAATGTATAATAATTCTCAGAGAATTCTGGGTTTACTCATGCATTTTATGGTCTAAACACAGGGAATTAAATATTTTATTCTTTTAATCCATAAAATTCTCTAAAACCTTGCCTTCCAGGCAAAACTGAGCATAGCTGCACCATAAGCTTCTGTTATGTTTGCAGTATATTGTAACTTTCTTTATCTTCACCTTCTTTGTTACTTATTTCACTTGGGGAAGGACTTCAAGATTAAGCTACCCATTTCTCACTGATTTAAAACTTTCCAGCTAATCCAAAGGTAAGTAGAACACAAACCTGTTCCATATTCAATACAAGCTAGACTTACAGATTATTTTCCTCAGGCTAATATTGTTTTGAAAGACTATACAGTCACTGTATTACTGCTGAAGTGTTAAATACAAATAGTTGATACCAGAACATTTCAAAATGGATAATTTGAATTCAAACTATAATTAAAGGATTAAATCCATTCTCTTCATTCAAAGGCACTAAGTTGAGATGATTTGCAGAAATCTGGTTTTGGATTTGTTCAGCCTTACTTTTTCTATGCGTGATATGAACGTGAACACAATACAAATATATTGAGACAAATTGGCTATGATTAAGCACTCAATCAATTCTATTGTGCTTGCATTATCTTGTATGCAATTGTTACCTGTAACATCATATGACAACAATTACTGATCTAATGAATGAGAAGAATTAATATCTATGGAATGGCATTTGATCAACAAAAACCCAAATTCATAATCAAGTCTGAAGTGTCTTTCCTTTCTTAGAAAATCCATCTCCTTTTCCTTCCTTCAGAAACCCAACACAGAAATCTGTTCAGTTCTCTGATCAGAGGCTACAGTAGGTTTAGTGTGAGGGGAGCACTCTGGAAAATGGTCAAAGTTAATCCTACTACCTCTGTTATTTTATGAATCAAATGTCACTTCAGTTTTGAATAAGTGCTTTGCACACATCATACAGAAGTTACCTATTACTCTGATTCCCTCTTTGAGGACTCTGGACACAGACCATCTTTAGATCTTTGCTACAGAGAACCCACCTGTGATAGAACATCAGACTGAGGATGGCTTCAGTGGAGTATTACTCCACTGAAGAGCTTTCAGCTGGAGAGCACTTACAACATGTCAGTTACTCACCTGCTGCTTTCATGCTAGTAAAGGTGTCTTGAAGAGGGAGGTCCTTGCTAGCCATAGATATTTGACAGCAATAGCAGGTGTATATTGTAAGACTTAAACTGCAGCTGTCTTCTGCTTGAGGTGGATAACAGAATTCCGTAAATAAATACATTTCATATTGTCACATGTACTCTTAAGAGAGCACCAACTGGGGACACACACACACACTTTTATTTGGGGGGGGGGATCTATTCTTCGTACAAAATATGCATTGTGAACAATGTTGTGTCTGTGAATAAATGGGAGACTAATAGTCGACTACTTTTAAGTATATAACCTAGTTGCATTGAATCATCTTTTTGGAAGGTGTTGCATTTCCCCATTAGTTATATAGAGCATTTACTTTCCTAACTTTGGTTCTCTGAAGTAGATAAGAGTATGCAGTGTGCTAAATCACTACAGTGTTGTTCAACTCAGTAAATGTAGACGATGTCCAAAAATCCTAGAGTATTTTTCAAACAATATCCTTGATGTTGAGAATCATTTACCTATCACCACATAGTCCACACCTGTGGGAGAAATCATAACAGGTGTGAAATACTGTATCTCACCGCCATGCAAAAGAATTGAATTTACCCAGAGAATTCAACAGGTGGCAATAACTATCCTAAAAGTTATGAAACATAATGAAAGCAGACTCTCAAAAGTAACAGTTTTGGTCAAGTTCTCTGCATCAGCCTAAAGGATTTCCGAGCAGGGTACCTAGTCATTCTCTCCATGTCACAATTTCACTACACAGCTGTTGATGGCCATGATTCTGCTGAAGCTGTTACCCTCACCTTCAGTACACTGAGTTCTTTGGATGGTAACTTGAGTTATCTCCTTTCCTGCAATGAAATGCCTGATTCTTGCTGGTTGGGAAGTGTAAAGATATTTATATATTTTCAAGCAAGCATGCCTTCTTCATAAAACTGTTGTAGTTTATTAATACCTCTAATGTTTCTTTCCATACACAGCAGATACATGCACTTAAAAAATTCTATGATGTTACTTTTGTGTTGTGGCAAAACAAGAAAGAACTAGGTAAGCTCTTCCAATCATAATTTTTACATATATTACATATTTGTTGGTTTTATCTATATATGCATGTACATGTTTGCTCAACTATCCAGGAAACCACAAAAGATGGCAAAGAAAACTAGACACGGTGCTATCAATAATATAAGCTAGTGTAGATATCCAGCAGGACATAGTGTCTGAAAGTGGCAGAAGCTTCTCTTCCTATACTTTTTCTAAAGGCTTAGGAATTTAATCAACAACTTGAATCTTCAACTCGTATGTTATTTGTCTTTGAGCATATGGACATGAGAGCCTCAAATCCATCAAATATATATATGCATTTATGTATCTTTGAGTAACTCAGAAAATGCAAATATCCCAGAAAAACATTGTTTTTCATGTGGAATGCATTTAAAACAATATAAAAAAATTGTCAGAGTTCAACTGTTTCTGAATTTCTAAATTATCTACATGATAAAACTAGCTATAGTTTTTACTTTAAAAGAATTATAAATATGTATCATGGAACATATAGCTGGAGGAACATGCAAAATAGGCTTACTAAAGGAATCTCTGAATTGAAGAACATTTGCAGATGAGAAAACTGATGAGATAAAAAACTAAGCACAGGAAATTAGAAGAATAAAACAAAGAAGATTTTTCTCAAAGCTTTATTTGGTTTTGTTGTCAATGTTTGAGAAAAGATTCATACCATCTAGATATTTTTGTGTTTTATCAAGATCTTGGCAAGGAAGAAGCTAGAAGGCTTATATGGGGAAGAAACTACTGTTCTTATATGGAGTAACATATGGTCATGGAATAAATTTACTGAGCTGCCTTGTAGCAAAAAATGGGTACTAATGTAAGAGGTGTGTGTCTTTGGATTAAAAATTCTGAAGAAAAACTGGTTTTGGTGAAAACAATGAAAGTCCTAAGTTTCTGGTTGCTAGGGTAGTTTTCATGGCTTGAAGACAGCCTTGGAGCTGTAGGATCTGGATTCACTGACATCTTCAACTCAGAGCTGGTTGCCTTAAAGGTGTAAATTTTGGAAAAGCAGCCTCCCTGGGAAGCTTGGATGAAGGTGTTTTGCACCAATTTTACAGTGGGTTTTTGTCATCCCGGTAAGAAAGGCACTCAGCTCTGAAATATTATTTAGAATGTCATTTACTGAAGCTAAAAAAATAAGAATGGAGAGGATACTATAGATAACCTCACACCCCTTCACATGCTGGGAGCACCACATCACAAGGCATGGGATTGGCCTCCATTCAGGGCACAGCACTCTGTGCTGATCCCATCTATGGAAGTTTACCCCATTTTGGTCTTCCAAGCTCTTACATGATTTTCCTAATAGGGGCTGGTTGTTTGGTTTTTTTTTTTGTAGAAAATGTGCATTTATAGGGAGATTTCCTCAGCAGAAAAAACAGTAGTATTTTTCTTTTTTCTTTTTTTTTTTTTTTTTATGGATATGTATGTGAAAATGTGATGCTTTTATTTAATTAGCTTGCTCCTGCGATTGTAGCTGTAATTACATTCTTTTAGTCCCTGTATGGGGGGGAGAAATACCCATGTACAGCAATAAAGGTGATTGCTAATATGTCAGACAATATAATACTGTATCAAGACCAGCTGAAATAAAGCAGAAATGATGGCATAATGAAGATGAGCCACAAGAGATCAGGAACACCTCTTCTCTTTTTTTCTTTAGAATACCTTAGAGATATCTTAACTAGTCTTCCTGTTTGTTTGCAAGCTTTTTATTTCCTGCTAAAGAAATGCTGAAAGTCCTGAAATTTCATTGCATTAATCTAGAGCTCTGACTCTCTTTCCTGCATAGTCCTGAGAACAGCTTTTGTTCTTATCTAAAAGTCAAACCCTATGTGTGCAGTTTATTCAACCTGAACTGCACATGAAAATGGTTCAAGGGGCTAGAAAAGGCAAGGGGCACACATCCAAGTGGGAAAGCATCTTTGGAAGTAATCCTTTGCTAAATGCAGCAAAGAAAGTATGCATGCATGCCAGGAATGAACTTGCTTTTTTATTTTGGGGTTTTTTTTTCTTTTTCTTTTTCTTTTTTTTTTGTTTAAAGGAAGTTTTGTCAACATGTTAAAAATCCTGGGTTTTTTACTATTCAGAATAAAAAGTCAGAATATACTTTGCCAACTTCTTCACTTTTCCATTTGGCAAACATCGCTTTTCTTTCAATCATCCCCCACTACATACTCGTCTTTCTCTTTCTCGCATGGCTTAAAATTAATGTGGTTGTTTACAATAAGTAGATAGCACAGACAACATCCAGACAATTCTGGGAAAAGCCTTCCTTTAATCTACTATTACTGCAAAAAACGATTGGTGTAGCTTCATGCTTGTGGTTTTTGCTCATGTTACAGCAAAATCAATATAGGACTGTATTAGCATAGCTGAATTTAGACAAATGCAGTTACAATTCTATCTTTGTTAGTAGTACACTGGTTAGTCTCTATGCCTCCATCACACTTCTACAGAGAACTTAACCTGTTGTACAATGCACAGGCCACATCAGTATGACACTCTGGCCAGACAGTGTCCATGTGCACAAATTGTGCTTGCTTCTCACCTTTCTAAGGACTCATAGTATTCTCACAGACCCACGCTTCTTGCATATGCTAAGACTGCCTCATCACATTTTTTATTATGTGCAAGCTAATATAAACCAGCTGTAGCTTTTTGGTTTTCACTCTAAACTTGGTGTGGGGCCTAGCTTCTGCTGCCATGACTGAAAAGACAAAGTATGTGTTGCTCACCTTGCAGTCACCCACACTGAGACACCAGATGCCGTGGCTGTGCTTTCATTTTTCAGCCCTGTATCATACACGACCCTAAAGGTGATCAGGACAGTGCTGATGGCTGGGATTGTCCCAGCCTATGTATAAGCTACCTGTCAGCCTGATTGCTTATTCGGCTGGGCAGTGGCTCAATGTTGTTGATCATTTTTATGCTTAGCTTTGTTTACATTTTCCTCTTCGCCCTTCAACAATTGATTAATCACTTACTTGCAAAATATAGTCTTTAGTCTAGGCAGCCTCAATGTCTTCCAAGTCTTTATCCATGGCAGCTTTTAGGTGTAGGTTCCTGCCTACCATGTACATTGCAGTGGACACAGACAGTGCTCTTTATTTTTAAGGATCAGCAGGTTTTTTTGAGCTGGGGATGTGTGGTTTTTTGTTTGTTTGTTTGCTTTTTAACCTTTGAAACTTCTTCTGCTTTGGGGGATTTTGTTTTTTTTTTTTTTTACATGTTCTTTTGGTACTGCAGCTTTGTCTTAAGCTACAGACTTTGAGAAACAACTCTTAAGCTGTTATTTTTAAGTTGAGAGCATGAAATAATGACTGTGCAGAGGTAATGCAACAGTTCTTCAAGGTACAGACCTCAAAGTTCAGAATTGTCAGGAGCTTTTTAGATCTGACAGTGTGACGTGTGATGTTTTAAGTAGATGCATTATTTGGTGTATCTGAAAGGGCTGAAGAGTTTAAATTTGGGACCATAAAAATAATCAGCCTGACTGAGAAACAGTAGCTTAATTGTTTCATTCTGAAGGGCTGATATCAGCAAAATCTGCAGATTTTTGCCTGCTGTGTTACTTCACTGACTTTAAGGAAGACAACTTAAAAATCCCTAGCCAGACTCACACTCAGATCATTTTTTGTGTTGCCTCAGTCAGAGTAGGCAGGGAGAAATGTACGGGTACATCCTACCAACACAGCAAAAAACCTATGAGCCTTCATTTGGCTTACTAATGACTTTACAAGCATAGTAAAGAAAAGGGAGGAGAAATCCAAAATCTGCAGTATCATCCAAGTGGACAGATGAGCAGGTGAGCGTTTACCCATACGGCTGGCGTACCTGCTGTACCATTTGAAATTACATAGTTAAGTAAATATTGCAATAGTTCTACAACTTAAGCTTATTAAGACATAGAGAATGTATTTCTTTCTCTGAACAGTTTATTCAGGTTTTGGATTTTTTTAATCTCTGCTAAAATGCTGATTGTCAGAACAAGCAGGTGATGTGTTCCATGTATAGTAAGTGGGTTTTTTAATCTTCATTTTCATGCATCTTTGGATATGAAAATAGAAAAATGTACTATTTTAAAAACAGGAAGTGATTTGACAGCTCTGTTTGTTTCTGCTCCTCACCAGCTCCCTACATGTAGGTCTACCCTATCAGTATTGACATTGAGGCACTTGCAGTCATGTCTGTGGAATTCAAATTTCTGTTTTCACTGAATCTCTTTGTTTTAGTAATAGACACAGAATTTGCATCTCCAGAAATAGTTGGGGATTTTTTAATATCCTCCACTGAACAGCCTGTTCCCTGGGGCATACCTTTACTGCTATGGGGCTATGCATGCAGTGTAACATGTCAAGGACTCAGGAATAAAGATTGATATATATGAAGGAGCTACACAATGACTTGTGCTCTCAAGAGGGAGGTCTCAAGCCAAGTGCATTTGCAGCCTGTCAATGCCTGTTGGCAGATAGAGATACCCCAGCACACTGAGGTTCAGAAACACGGATTTTTGAGTGATTACTCACTGCTGCTACTTTTGTAACTATCCAGAAGATCATTTTCCAGCTGCCTTTTCAAAAGCAGGTCTTTCTCCCATTTCTGAACAAAAGCAAACAAATTAACCCTCTGGGACCTGAGAACAAGGCAAACCAGATGTTATTTCTTATAACAAGATTATCTGTTTAATTCCCACATGGATATGTTTTATCACATCATGACTGTAAAAACCTAAAAAGGCAAGAAGGGACACTAGGGCTCGTTATTTCCCTTTTTTTTGTACTGCCTGTTACTTATACTGAGCAAGTCCACTGTGTCTGTGCTTGGTGGCTGCCTAATATAAAGTATCACCACAGCTCCTAATTAAAGACTTATTCTTCTGAGATTTCACTTTCTACTGTTTAACTGCGTGTGCCATGAGAGTAAAAATTATGGATACCAAGAAACTGGGAGCACTTATTTTATTAGGACTTCCATTTTGGTTCATATCTCTCACTCTGCTGCATGGTGTCATTTTATAGGTGAATGAGGCAGAAGAATGATATCAAAGGGCAACTAGGTTGTTCAATGCTTAAGTGCTAGAAAACAGATGGGAAACACAGTGTGTACTAATGTTCTTTGCCTGGCTCAGCCACTGAAGGCATACTTTGAGGGTGTGCATTCTGTTGCTAGGGAAAAATGGTCATGTGAGTCTCTTTCTTACATAATGATGTGAATAGTTTGTTTTGAAACATTGCATTCTTGTAATCTTGCAGTTTATGCCTCTAATAGCTAAAGCCCTTACATAAGGCACCTGGTGTGAAACAAAGGAAATGAAAGGTTGGTTTAGAAAAAATAACAAAAAAGCTACAACAGAGGAGAGCAGATTGCAGTGTCATTGAGATTAGCTGGTACTGCCTTGGCTTGCTATATTCTGAAATGATGAAAGGAGACTGAATTATTAATTTGAGGCACTGTTTATTGATAAACCAGAATATGTAGCCATTTAGCACAGGACACGTGGGAGGAGGGGATCAGTAAAAGGAAGTGGAGGGGAAGGTTCTGTGGTACCCAGATGACAGTTGAAACTAATTTTATCTTGTGCCTTTCCAAACACATAATTGTTTAGCCATTTTAGATGTGTTCAAAACTATGCGTGGTAGAAATGTGTAACCGAACACATGCATATAATCTTCTCAAGTTTTAGTTTTCCTAGAAAATGAACCTGTAAGGGAATGCTTTATTATTCTATTCTCTGACATGGTGCCTGAATTCCTCACTCATACTACATTTTCTGTATTGGCATCAGGAGTCTTGCGATGATCATTATGAACAAATAGACTTAATTAATTGTAGCAAATGAGGTTAAAATACCTTTTAGAAGAGACCTAAATTAATAGAGAAAACAACTGGTGGGTTGACAGTGCCTATGTGGGCATAATCTTCTCTTAAAGCCTGACAAGATATGAGAAAGGCTTCAGATTTTATACTGTTGATTGTAGAAAATTTGTCAAGATATATTTATAGCCAACCAGACCCATTTCTCACAAACACTGCTTTATAATCAAAGCATAGCTAAGACTGTCAATCCATAAAGAGCAGTGATACATGTTTACAAAAACAAACAAGAGAAACCAGCAACCCCCCCACACACTTTAGAATAAGTTTAGTGATATAACTGATGACGTTTGAACACTGAGGTTCTACCTGAATCAGGACTAGTGAAAAGTTTTTGTTATACTAGTCATGAAAAGAGCTGCAGCCCTCTCTCCTTTAACTCACTTGTTTAGGTGCCACCCCTCAAATTCTGCTAACAGCCTGTGTTGTCTGTACACAGGTATTTGCAATAATTTCACTGATTGCTCTGAAAAGTGGGTACAAGACAATCCTTACTATTCTTAGGCTCCTTGTCCATGTCTACCATTGCCTTTCTCAGAGATGATTGTTAGAAGATCTGAATTTGAATAACAGACCCAGTCTCAGTCATAATGCTGCATAAATGCAATTTGCTATTTCAGCAAAAATGTTCAAGTATATGCATTAGAAATAGGATAATTTTGGATGGTAAAGTAATGATTATTTGTTTTCCCCATGAGGATGACACTTAATAGCCTGATTTCTAGACAAAGTGACAGTAATGAAACTCAATTGCAAGAGGATAGACAAAGGTACACTACCATGACTTCAGAATCGATTTTAGAGAACACTGCTAGAAGCTTTAATATTTGTCTTCATATGAAGCTATGAAGAACCTCACCTATGTGCAGACTTAGAAAACATAGCTGACTGAAAATAATGCAATTGTATTATATTATTGATATCTATGTAAGAGTTGGGTTAAAACAATGAACTTTAAATTCATATCTATATCAGAGGACATGGCAGGTAGGATACACGTGCATAGGACACAAGCTAAGTTTTCATGGATAGGCAATTCCTTACACAGTTAAGTTTAACTGTAAACACAACATTTAAATGCAAACAGATTAAGTTTGTCCCAAGATTGTGTAAGAGACAAACTCTGCCTTTACTATTTGATGAAAACTTGCGCTATCTGTAAATGCTTTCCTGTGTCTGCCCTTAAATTGCCATGTAAGAGCAGGTAATTCAGTTAACTTTTCTGTGCCTGAGTTTCTCTGCATACAAAATGGACAATATCAGTTGCTGAGAAAACATTTTAGACCTTAGCATACATTCATGTTTGAACTGGATGAAAGCCACTGCTCCATTAGTTCACGATGGAGCTGCAAAACTATATTGGTTTATGTACATGCATCCTACCCGTTTTTCTTTGGGAAGCTAAGGTTGATCCCTAGAATATTCTGGCCAGAACTGAAGCACAACATATGGATGTTTTACCCATCATCTGAAGTTTTGCAGAGGAAGTAAATCCAAAAGACACATAGCTGGTAACTTGCCACTTCAGACAGAGCAGTGGTGGTGGCCTTATGTTTCTATTCCCTGCTTTGAAGTTTACAGCATTGTGAGAGGCAGCTGACACCCTCTCAAACCTTGTCCTTATCCACTGCTCTGTATCCTAGAGCTATAGGATCTTGTGTAGGGAAGCTAAGAGGTTTCTCAAACCACTGCAAGGAGGATAGGTCATTAGGTGCTATGTTATTGTACCATCTGGTGCACAAAGTTCTGTAATTTTTATATGTTTATGCTGCTCTACTAGGAGTAGTTAGACCACATATTATCCCAGACAGAGTAATTGGATCTATTTAATATTTCTCTCTTTCTGACTTTCTTATTATTTGTGAAGATTTGGAGAAGAGGCCACTTCACCAGTTATGACCAGGGCAGTGTGAAATCCACCAAAGACAGGGCTGTATTCCTAGCAAATAAAAGACATACTGTGAAGGGATGTAACATTAGTTTTGTGGTGCATTTGGGCATATGTTTAATATAGTCTTTTGTAACTGTACACTATCTATAGATTCTTTGTCTTGTTCATTGAATGAAATAATCTATAAACTAACTGAAAGACTTTTTGGTCATTAAAATGTCATTATGTAATGTACACTTTCATGTCTTACTCACTGAAATCTATCTGTACTTTTTTGTAAGTACAAAACCCACTAGCTTTCTTACAGCCTTTCTTTGACATTCAATATGATACTGTTTGTGGAGACTGGTTTATTTTCATTGTATTTAGATGGGAAAAAGATGTTCTTAATGGCATTAATGTGTAGGGAGCAGAGGCACAAAAAGTAAAGACCTGTTACTTTGAAATTCCCAGAGGCTGATATTCACATAGTGATTTTCAGCATGCTGGCAAGTTCTCTGCATTGTTCTCACTGACTTTAGTTGAGCTAGTAAGCATCGGTATGCAAGACTGTAAGACGGGGATCCGAGCACCAAACAGTAGTACACTGTCAGCAGCTGTTTATAGACATTTTGAATCAAGTGATTTGCCAAACATTATCTAGGCATGCTGTGTGGTGGTAGAAGGGTTAAAGTCCAATTTTTTGTGGCAACATTTTACAGCCTCACCTTTGATTGACAGATTTTAAGGCCAGAAGAGACCAGTAGATCATGTAGTCACATATATCCTGTATATTACAGGACATTATATTTCTTCCAGTGACTCCAGACTAAGTACACTTTCTGGAAAGGTGCCTGGCTTTGATTTGAGAGCATCAAGTAATGGACATTCTACCATTCCCTTTGGAAGTTTGTTCCAGCTGTTAATCACCTACGCTGTTAAATTTTTTATCTTACTCCTATTTTGAATTTGCCTGCCTTCCTTCTTTATCCATTGGTTTCTGTCTTTCCCTACTAGATTAAAGAGTTCTTTACTTCCTTGTGAGGGTGCCTATACACTGCAGTCAAGCTACCTGCCAGTCTTTTTTTTGATAAGATAAACAGACTGATATTTTTAAGTCCTCACTCACCTGTATTTTCTGCAGCCTGGAATAATTTTGCAGCTTTTTTCTATATCATCTCCAATTTTTTCAGTGACATTTTAAAAATGAACTGTGTGCAGTATGCAGAACAGGAGGCAGTCTGCCAGTATCAATCTCACCAGTGCTATCTAGAGGCATAAAATCACCACTGCTTTTCATTACTCCTCCTCCTTGCTTGTTCCTATGAGGTTTGCATTAACCCATGTTGTCTCTATGTTTTACTTGGAACTAATTTTTTTTTTATTTGTCTGTAATGACCTTGAATTTCTTCTTCAGACTTCCTGCTCTCAAGAAATAGTTTCTCATTGTGTAGATAACGCACTGCATTTTGGGGGTGGGGGGTGGAGAAGGAAGGGAATTTTTGTTTCTCTGTAAAAAATGCATTGTGTTTCGATTCCAGAGCTGGTCTCCTTGGCCTTACCCTTGTCTCCTAGTTCTGTGTAACATTCATCAGCTTCTTCTGTGCTGATATAAGACATACTTCCAAATCATACTTAGAAATACTGGGGGTTTATACTACTCACCTCTAGAAACAACCAGTTTAATATTAATTCTTATTGGCAGTTGTTTTTACAACTAATCAATTATTTAATTATTAGTCCTTTTAATATATGCTTTGTTGTAGTGTTTATCATTAATTTGTTAATTAAAGGATAATAGACGCTGAGTCAAAAGCCTCATAAAAGTTATATAGTTATATTTGTGCAGTAAATTCACCAACCAAAATTCTAATCTCAGCAAAGATTGAATCTGATTTGATTTACAAAAGCTTTTTTTTTTCCCCTTAGATGGTATCAATTGACCTTGATTATATTATTTTTATTTAATTTTTACTTGATATAATTCCATACCAGCTTTTCTATGTTTTTTCTTATCATGACAAAATTACCCACAATTTCCCATTGGAGCATTCTTAATACTTTCTGACTCCTCTAGAGTGTCTGTGATATGCTAGCTAACATAATACTAGCTAAGTCCAGAAAATTCTTCAGCCAACTTACTAATGATGTGTAGGTGAAAGTTCCACAGGCTTGTTGATGCAAAACTACATAATTCTAATAGATTATCTTTAACATTCCATATAGTTATTAGTAGATTTAATTGGATCCCTGTAAAGTGATGTTTATAAAGCATTGCGTTGCTTTTTCTGCATCATTATTTAAAATTTTATGACATCTTCTGTTAAAATATCCATGGTATTTCTGTATTTCTTGGATATTTTAGAAGCTCCTTGCTCTTTTCTTAAGTTATGTCAGCCACCACTTTTCCGCCACATGTCTTTATCTTCTCATATAAGTACATTTGCTATTTACTTTCTTATTTTGTATTGTTTCCACATTTTTAATCTTTGAATTTCTTACCACTGCTTTTATAAGATCAGTCTTTCCCATTCACTGCAGCACAATCTGAATTCTGCAATAGAAGAAATGAGTGCTCTACAGATCAGTTTTGTTCATTATAAGGTTGCATTCAGCAACAGGTCTGATCCGTCTGTTCACTGATGCAGGGTACCAGTATGTAATGCAAGAGTGCAAAAAAAATATTAAGTTTGCACAGATCACACTACTTCTGACACTATACAGCTGAGAGATTGGAAACACGACTTGAGTCTTCATTCATAATTTGTTCATCTTTTTCTCACGTATTACTGACAGCATGACAATAATAAACTGCAGGAATCTAGATGTCTGTTCCAGGACACACTCTTCCATCAGATCCTGGAAAGTGCATTTCAGTGAGTATGAGCCCTTATTGCCCGTCGCAGCTGAACCTGTTTTCCTACTCCACCTGCTTCTTCCCTACACCTGTTTTGGTGTCCTTTCCAGCTTCTCCTCCTGTCTCTTTGCTTTGAGACTTATACTAATTTCTTTCTCTCTCAGTCAAGCCTTTTAACTCACTGCTTTTCCTGTTTTCTTCCTGTATTGGCTTTGTGTGGCAAGGTTTTGGTAGCGGGAGGGGTTACAGGGGTGGCTTCTGTAAGAAGTTGCTGGAAGCTTCCCGTGTCCGACAGAGCCAATACCAGCCGGCTGTAAGATGGACCCGCTGCCGGCCAAGGCTGAGCCCATCAGCGATAGTGGCAACGCCTCTGTGATAACATTTTTAAGAAGGAAAAAAAAAGTTGCTGGGACAGAAATGCAGCTGGAGAGAGGAGTGAGAACATGTAAGAGAAAGAACCGTGCAGACCCCCAGGTCAGTGAAGAAGGAGGGGGAGAAGGTGCTCCAGGTGCCAGAGCAGAGATTCCCTTGCAGCCTGTGGTGAAGACCATAGTGAGGCAGGCTGTCCCCCTGCAGCTCATGGAGGTCCACGGTGGAGCAGATATCCACCTGCAGCCCGTGGAGGACCCCATGCTGGAGCAGGTGGGTTTCCAAAGGAGGCTGTGACTCCGTGGGAAGCCTACGCTGGAGCAGGCTCCTGGCAGGACCTGCAGATCTGTGGAGAGAGGAGCCCACAGAGCAGGTTTTCTGGCAGGACTTGTGACCCCGTGGGTGACCCACGCTGGAGCAGTGTGCTCCTGAAGGATTGCACACCATGGAAAGGACCCACACTGGAGCAGTTCATGAAGAACTGCAGCCCGTGGGAAGGACCCACGTTGGAGAAGTTCGTGGAGGACTGTCTCCCGTGGGAGGGACCCCACGCTGGAGCAGGGGAAGAGTGTGATGAGTCCTGCCCCTGAGGAGGATGAAGCAGCAGAAAATAACGTGTGATGACCATAAACCCCATCTCCATCCCCCTGTGCCACTGTGGGGGTTGGTAGAGAATCTGGGAGTGAAGTTGTGCCCGGGAAGAAGGGAGGGGTGGAGGGAAGGTGTTCTGAGATTTGGTTTTATTTCTCATTATCCTACTCTGGTTAATTTGTAATAAATTGAGTTAATTTTCCCCAAGCTGAGTCTGTTTTGCCCGTGACAGTAATTGGTGAGTGATCTCTCCTGTCCTTATCTCGACCCACAAGCCCTTTGTTATATTTTCTCCCCTGCTTCCAGCTCAGGAGGGGGAGTGATAGAACGGCTTTGGTGGGCACCTGGCTTCCAGCCAGGGTCAACCCACCACACTTCCATTTCTACCATTGCTTGCTACTTTGATCTTGGACTTTTTCCTTCACTAGCTCCCAAAATGCTACTGTTCCCATACACTATTGGTCTTAATCCTTATCTTCTCAGTCTGGAGTCAACCTTTGGCTTCCCCAGTCAGTCTCTCTCTGCAGAAGCTTCTAATTTTCTCTGATTTAAAATGTAGTTTATTTTTACAAGCTGGCAGGGGGTAATAATAGAGAGCTTATAGGAGGTACAGTCCCTCAGGACCACCATAGTTTATGACAGAGGAGAGCAGGAGATCTTCTGCTCAGATGGGGTTCTTGAACATTTGTTTGTTGACAAAATCTTTTAAAAATCCTCAGTAGTCTCCACGGTCTATTTGTCACCCTAGATTTCTTAAACATTTCTAACATTGATTTTTTTCCTCTGTCAGGGAAAGAGAAACGGGGAAGCAAAAAGAATAACGTTAAAGCAAAAGAAGAGTCCTTCTTCCAATATTCTTAGTGAAAGAAATGTAAGACTCTTTAAAATATTAATGGAGAGGACAAGATATTTCTATAAACTCTTTCTTTGAAATAAATGCCCTAAACTAGCCAAAGCTTACCCCTCTCTCTGTGTAAAATAGACTTGCCATGAGAGTATCAATCTTGTTTTAGGTTTGTAAACCACAACTGCAAATAACATGTAGTTACTTTAGCCATTGATGCTATTGCCATATAGTTTATTTAAAATATTCTGATTTTATTCAGAATAGGTGAATACTGTAAAAGTTGACCTTAGAGGACAGATGCCTATTACCTTGTTTATACCATTGCTCTGCTAGTAGCTTGCATAGCAGTCTGACACCATGTTGACTGGTGTTTTTGTAATAAATAAAGAAAAGGCAACCTAATCTGTAATGTTACTTTTTCAAAAGAAAACTAAAGTAATACATTTAAAAATACCTATTTTGGACAAGGAATGAGTATCACAAGATCGTGAATTATATATTCATGATCTCCAGACAGGTGCTATAGTTGCTTTTGCCCTTCAAAAGATTCCTCTTTAAAAAACTAAATTTACCATTACAAGACTAGATTTCAAAAGCATTTAGCATCACCATAATAGGACTGACAAAAATGTGTAAGTATGGTAGCTGCCTACTTCACAGCTTAGGCTTCAATTGTACCTTACGTATCTAGATACTTCTGAAAACTGTGATACATCTTTAGACATTCAAATACTTCTGAATACCTGGATCATAGACACTTAAAAGCACAAACTGAAATGTCAGACTTATATGAATATGGCTTTCATGGCTTTAGAAAATCTCTATTTCAGATTTTTGAAAATGAAACAATTAATAAGAGAACAAGTAACTCATGAGCCATTAAAATAGATCATCAAGGAAAATCATGAACTCTTTGAACTATGACAAAATATTTAACACATTGATGTCTTTTTTAATTAACAGTAGTTCTTAGCTGAGAGTTTAGATACCAATTTATGAAAAGCATTGGCTTCATTTTATGAAATTATAGAAGTGTTTGTAATGCAAATTGTCACTAGAATATTTAGTAATAATAATGGAGATACATTTGCCAAAGTAGGGAGTGAATGTATATGTGTGTGCATGCCTTCATGCGCATTGATTTTTGTGAACACATGCATGCATATATATCATGTTCACTCCCACCATTGAGTGCATGTGGATGTCTGTGAAGAACAAGAGAAATAATTATTCCTATGGGAGTCTCTAGTGTCATAGTGGCCAATAAATAGCTTGTGGAAAAACCATGATGAATTGGGTGTGTCAGGCAAGATAAATTTTAGTATCCTGTTAAGAAAGCTGGGTGAGTGAGGAATTGAATGAAAAGTCTGACAGGTAGAAGGAGGAAAGATTCTTTTTTTCCCCTTTATCTCTCCTTTTAATCTTTCCATCTCAAACCCTATTGTCACCTTTTCCCAAATCCTTTCTTAGTTCTTTTCCATTGTGCAGACTCCCTGTTTCTTCCACTAGTGCTTTTTCACCATCTCTTCTACAGTGACTTGAAATATGAAGATCAATAAGATTGGAAGGGGTAAAAACTGTGAATGGAGAAAGAGCACCTGACATTTTAGTTAAGCTGAAGAGTAGTCAGCACATATTGCAGCCCTGCTGACAGGTGAAAGAAGTGGTGTACTTGGAGATGGCAGAGGGACTCCCACTGCCCCTCCAGAGAAGGGGGTTACAGGACTCTTTTCAGCTGTGCGGCTGCAGCTCTCTGTGCTGAGGGGTGTCTGCACTTAGAGTGGCCACAGCAGTTCCATTTACCTGCATTTAAAATCTTTGCCACTGATGTTTTCACTTTTCAGATATTTTAAATATCATTGAAACTCTTGTAACTTTTTACTGGTCTTCTCTGTGATACCAATATCTGATTTCATGTTTTGCAGTGCTTGCGGTTTCCACAGACTCAGATTGTGACCCAGAATTGACTAGGTGCAGAAAATGTCCACAGTTCAGAAAAATGAAGACAGCTTGTCTGTTTGTCACAATGATAGATTATAAGAAATATCAGAACAATAATGGATAATGCGTTTCAGGGTTTGTCTGACCCCTTAAAAAAATGGTCCGCTTATTCATCTGGAATTGCAACATTTCTTATTGTTTATGCTTTGCTTTGTCAATTTCTCTTGTTTTCAATTTAAAACAAAAAAAACCTTATCACATAATAAATTGAAACCAAAGACATGTTTACAGAAATGTAGATTGCTATTGTTTCCAGGTTTGTAAGTGGAAAGAGGCAGAAATCTATTTTTATGGTTCCCTTAAAAATGTTTGTTTAAGCTGTTGCAGGTACAAC
This sequence comes from Haliaeetus leucocephalus, assembly GCF_000737465.1. Taxonomy (NCBI): domain Eukaryota; kingdom Metazoa; phylum Chordata; class Aves; order Accipitriformes; family Accipitridae; genus Haliaeetus; species Haliaeetus leucocephalus. The sequence continues at coordinate 600,597 of NW_010972603.1, forward strand.
TTATGATGTTTTGGAGAGCTTATTTCATGTAAACTTTCCTTAAGTATTTTTTGTATAAGGAACTCGCCAAACATTATAAGGCAGAATACTGCTTCATTCCACTGCATTATTCTCTAAGTAATATTTTTGTCCATACATATGTCCAATTTTTATAAAAGTTGTCATTAAAAGGTATAACTCTATTCAAATAAATATTGGAAATACATAACTGCATTTTTATTGTTTCTACTGTGTGCCTATCTTTTAATATGAAAAAAAATTGTGCAACAGAGAAAAAAATGCATATGGTTGCAAGTAATCATGACTCTGATGGTGTGTTAAGGCATAAAAAGGGTATATGGGAGTCAAAAGAAAAAAATAAGAAGGCAAACAAACAGAAAAGAAAGCCTGCCTATAAGTATTTTTGCGACTGTGGACCTGAAGTGAATAAAACAGATAAAATAAAGGGGAAAACTAATTTTAGATATTCTTCTGAATTGAATGCCTGAATGAGACAGTATCTACATCAATTTTATTTTCTTTCACTCCACATAGCAATATTAACTTCAGATCAGAGACTAGTGCTGTCTTAAAGATGCAGGGTATCCTCCTGATTTCAAAAAAAATAGTCATACTGACAGGTGGACAGAGCAGTTCTCGACGTTGCTTCTTTTAAGCCACAGGAAAATGACTCTCCTGACAATATCTCAGGTCAGAAAAACTACCTCAGGAGTCTCAGTCAGCCAATTCTCATGATGTTTTTTTCTATGCGTTAGACCCACCTCTTTCTTAGGAAGGCATCATTCCCTTAATATTGATAATCCTATACATATGTATGCAACAAAACAGAGACCTCCCCAGAGTTTTGTGCCTAGAAATTCTGAATACATATAATGAAGACTGCAATCAAAATGAGGTAGAAAAAATAGGGTTAGCTTTGGTTTATGTGTCTCCGTTACCTCTGAATCTAAGTTGTACCCAGACATTATAACTCATTGTCTTTTCAACCCCCTGAAGCATGAGAGGGTGAAGTACTCCCATGAGGAAAACGCAGGAGGGAAAATTGTTCCACAGTTCATCATTAGGGCAAGAACCTCAAGGCAATTCCTACATTGCTGCTGTCCCCTGGCATTCATGGAGCAGTAGGTTATGGCCAATCAATCCATCTATTCTTGATATTTTTTGTTCTGCTATGAGCCTGCTCCCATCTTGTGAGGTTCCCACTACAGAATTGAGGAAAGCATATAATTTTTTTTCTCCTAAAGATTCATGCTTAGAATGTCTTTGGCTTAAATAGCACCAAATATGTTGTCTGAACTCCTTATGTTATTTTATGAATTCTCAACGTGCACTCTAGCTCTCCCTGTGGATGGTATTTGCAGATTTTATTGTTACAGCTGCGTGGTTCTTTGATGGAGTAAACAAGTTCACCTATCATTTTAATTGCAAGTTCATCCTGCAAGTTATTATTAATTCTGAATGGGGAACCACAACTCAGAGAAGAGGGTAGTGCTTTTGGATTTTATAAGACTGAAGCACAAGCTGAGGGCAATCTGTTGTAAGTAGTGGAGGTGGAAGCTGGGAGGCAAAGGAACCATTTTCCTGTAATCACTAATTAGACTGTTTTGTTTTGTACCTTAGTACATCAGTTTGTGAGATTCTAAGTGGAAGCTGACTGGCTATTTCTATGTCTTTGTAAACCTCACTCATAGCTACCAAAATTCAAATTTGTAATCTTTTAGCCAAACTCCAGTAATGGCAATGTGGCTTCTGGTGCTCAGTTGACTGAATTTTGCCACATCACATGTCAGTCTTTTGAAACTGCTTCTTGGTCTGTTAGATCATAATGCATACTACAATGACTAAACTGTAATACATCCCAGAAAGGCAGCTGCAAGCCTACAGCTATGTTTTAAAGGGCATTCCACATCCCCTGTGATATCACAGTTAATTACAGGAAAAATCACCATTTTGAATTCTGTCTTTAATCTGAATCCATTTGAAATTCTTATTTGGAGGAGGACCTTCTGTCTGAGGAAGACAATCTATAAACTCAGTGCCAAGACTTTTCACTGCATAAAAACTGACTCCCTTCATTGGCCCTGAAGTTTAACTGAGTTAGAAAGAAATTGCAAATATGGAACATAAGAGAAAACCTCATGACAATTTAATAATATGTTGTTATATCATTTCTTAGGGTAAATTTTGCAGTCTTTTTCTAAGGAAAATCCCTACCTTTTTCAATAAACTATTACAGAAATTGGCCTTCTTTTTATTATTCTTACTAATATATCAGTAATACAATCCAGATATATTTAAGCATATGAAAAGCAATGAAAATTTAAGCATTTGTATTTCTGCATTGTCTTTCACAGAAAACAGGTGAAAGTTTGAGGGTTTGATTACCCTGTTGTTTGGGTTTGCATTTGTTTGGAGTTTTCTTTTGCCCTAAGACAGGTAAAGTGTACTCACCTTGTCTCCTGGCCCAGCTTTGTCATGGGAGAGAAAGACTATTAGTGAGATACAACCAGGGATGATAATACAATCAAAGACTTTAACTAGATACAAAAATTAGGTTTGACCATAGTTTACACAGATCACCTCCTAGATCTTTGTGTCTTCCTCAAGAAAATGTCAACAGTACAATCTGCCTTTAGAAGAATTACTGCTTTGTCACAAAGGAATGAACCTAGCTAACTATATATTACACAGTCACCAGTTGATGGCTTTCTCATTTAGCAGTATCCAAAAAAGCTTCTGTATAGAAGACAAAAAGTTCATCTCTCTCCAAATGAGCTGACAGACCAGCAAGGTGATGATTGTGTGGGTGATGAAGAGCAGGGAAATGAAGGAAAGAAAGATGAGCTTGTCTGATTCCAGTGCTCTTTCTAAGAATGTGGGATCATTTGGGTGTTGGTTTGTTTTGGGTTTTTTTTTGTTGGGTTTGTTTTCTTTAATGCAAATAAAAATGCATAAGAAAAATAGATTACACAGACAAAATTAAACTATACAGAGGCCAGGCCAGATTTTGAAGCTGACTTTGAGACAGGAAAAAAAATAGGGGAGCAAGCAAGTGGAAATGACAGTTCTTTGGGAGTGTGAGTGGAAAAAGCAAATAGCTTGATTAGTATCCCCAAATGTTCTGGCTGAAAGTGGTGTGAGAAATTGTACCAGACCAAGAGTTTGCCAATGCATTTGGATTATATATTTCACTAGGGAGTCAAACATCTGGGGCATGAACAATTAATTAATAACTATTTGAAATTCAGCTGGTGTCAAATGCTTACTGGGGGTTACAATAAGACATGAGGTTGAATCTGCTGCTGGTGTAGGCAACAGTTGTGCATTTGTCCAACAGTAGTTGAATCAAGACCCATCTTAAAACCAGTGAGATTTTACCTGCACTACTCCTAATGGGAAGTTCTTCCATAGGCACACTACAGAATTTTTCTTATAGTTTCATTTGAAGAAACAAGAAATTAAACTGAGGAAGAGTTTATAGTGAAAAGCGTATGCCTTTTGGGCAATTCTCAGAAGAAGCTTTACTGGACAAACTTTTATTTGTCTGAGAAACAAAGAATGTGATACCAGTCCATGCAAAAATGTCTAGGAGAAACCATGAGATTGCAAAGAAACAAATAGACGAATTGAAAATGTGTAACTTCAGAAGAGAAACTGAAAGCATTAGAAAGTTTTCATCAGGGTAGGTAAAACCAGTTGATTCACATATATGTTTATAAAAAGCCAGGCATCACAAATACCAAAATGTTGGCAACATTAACTTGACATATAACATGAATAGCCAAAAAAAATCTATCTAGGCAAAATATACTGTCAGGAAAAGAGTGATACAAAAGACCAATGAGAAAAACAAAAGTAACCAATTTAGAAACAATAATGAATAGCTAATGAGATTGAAGAAAAACTGGCATGGAAATTAATTCAGAACATGTCCATAAAGCTCCAAGACCAAAATAGCTTCCAGAAATTACTGTCAAGTGGAAGCAGGAAACCACTTTGTGTAGTGGAAGTGATCCAGTATGTCAGTACCTCAATGGCTGAGAAAAATAACCAAGTGAAGGCTTGAGAAACTGCAGGAGCCCAGCAAAGACTGGACCAGAAACATTCATAGGTCAAACAGGTCAAAAAGTAACAATAAGTGAACTGAGTAGTAACATGTATAACTAAAAAATAAAAAAAAAATATTAATGTCAGGTGAAGTCTACAGGCCAAGCTTGAGCTGCTTTAACTAAATGCCTCTCTGGGTGATACAGTAGATTGTTTGTGCTAAGAATAATGGGAGAATGGGGTATTATGTAGCAATTAACTTGCCATTTGAAAAGTAACTGTTGGGTTCAGCATCACTCAGTGGGCAAAAATGCTGCACTAACTTTCAACATCTCTGTTCTTTTTAACATCTGCTTATGATCCTCCTTTACATTTGTGGCCTGATTCACAGCCTATTCTTAGTGTGATTTTGAAGACAGGTAAAAGCCTACAGATAACATGGTCTGTTGTATAATACCTTATTTTTTAAAAAATCCAAATATTTTGTAGCTGTTGCGTGGATTTTCATAGGACTTTGTCAGGAACTGCTTTACAGGAGGGTAATACATGCCTATACTTATATACTTGACTGAAAGGAATCAGCTTACCTCAGGGAAGAAGTAGATGGGCAGGCTGAGCAGCTGATTTTATAGCCTCTGCCCTGACACCATACAGCAGTGGGGCAGGGTGATTTAACAGCTGCTCTGCTCTTCATTGGCTACCTCCAGGCTTAACAGCTTTTTAGGGAAAACAGCTACCAGTGTGTCCTTTGCTGCTATTAGTCAGTGTGAGGAGCAAGCAGACTCCTGATACATTTAGTCTGACTGCTGTGCCATCTCTGTGAAACCACAACAAAACTGAGCTCCCAGCAGCGTGCAGTATGGGAGCTGCTGTGAATCTCCTTACCTCTGTACCAAACTGTGAGCCGTCAGCTACTACGTTCTCTGAAAACTGTGCTCAACCTTGTGATGGTTGCTCATGCACTTAATGCTTGATCAGCTGTGTCCCTTGTGTTCAGGTTTTTTCAGAACCACAGTACTGTAGTTGTGGCTGTCAGGGTTGGGGTCCATTACTAGCTGCACTGGCCACTGAAAGCCCTCCTCGCTCAGTAGGGTGACACCTGGTTTCTATCCATTTAATTTGTCCACGCATCCCGTTCTAGAAGGCAGACACTCATGAACTGACACTCTTGTGAAAAATCTCATGTGCTGTGATCTGAAATGGCAATAAAAGTTATCAATCCTGAGCCATAAAAAAGTGTAAGAACCTCTTAGGTATACCTAATAATAATAAATAAATATATAAATAATTAGGTATACCTAATAAATAAATGAATTATTAGGTATACCTAATAATAATTAACCTCTGTAACTTTTCATTAATCAGTTGTTCCTTAACTAAGGTGTATTTTCTTTTACCCATGAAAGCTTAACCTGTCCCATTGGATGTGTGACTTTAGGTATAAAACATTAGGCAGAGAAAATAGCAGCATTACACAGACTGTTTCTCCCTAGAAACACTTTGCTGTCTTCACAAGAGAAAACATGCAAGCTATTTGGCATCTTCAGTGATGTTGTGGTTTAACCCCAGCCAGCAACTAAGCACCATGCAGCCGCTCACTCATTCACCTCCTGGAGGGATGGGGAAGAGAATTGGAAGAGCAAATGTGAGAAAACTGGTGGGCTGAGATAAAGACAGTTTAATAGGTAAAGCAAAAGTCTTGCATACAAGCAAAACAAAATAAGGAATTCATTCAGCACTTCCCATCGGCAGGCAGGGGTTCAGCCACCTCCAGGAAAGCAGGGCTCCATCATGCCTAATGGTTACCTGGGAAGACAAACACCATCACTGTGAATGTTCCCTTCTTCCTTCTTCTTCCCCCAGCTTTATATGCAGTCCATGAAACCCTATTCAAAGACAGAGATCTGGTATGCCTTTTGGTCTGAACACCATTAGTAAGGAGGAGACATGCCGATGCACTGGAAACCAGGTAACCCCATACTCCAGCATGCAAGGTGTAGCTATGTTTATGTTGCAGTGTGGCTTTAATGAATTCCAGCAGCTTCTAGCTATGTAAGAGAGCAGAGCAGGCAGCACCAGAAGTTTTATAAACAATTCAAAGACATATCAGCCAGTTGCAGTAGACCTCCCACCTGTCTTAAAATATGAAGTAACTGAATGCCAGGTATTACCACTTTGTGACCAGATATACAGAGAATAATTTAATCTGAAACACAGGTAAGTATGTACAAGTCAGCATAAGAAAAACAGAAATTATATGTAGTGCATATTAATCCAACCTCTCAGAGGGTTCATGATTTGAAACAACCAAAAAAAGAATGGTTACATCGCTGGTATTGGATGTTTTAATCTGATCTGGGATAATTAATGAATAAAAAATACAGTAGCATTTATCAGGAAAAAAAAATAATCAGTCATTTGGGTCTAGTTATTCAATTGTATTAATAGTCACTGGACCTTTTTAGTGCTCTAAGAAATGCATTATACCTGAGTTCTGCATCATTACTAATTTGACTGTGCTTAGAGGGGAGTGGGAAATGGAGAGAAGACTGAAAAGGAAATTTGCATAAATAATCTCATTTGTGCACCAGGACATTCCTTGAAATAGTCATCATGCCCATTGCCAGTAGATTATATTGATTCTTGGCAATCCTTTCTTTGGTGAAAGTTTTTTGACACTTTGAAGATTCATTATCAGCACAGCCAGGAGTTATCTATAGTTTGTCAGTGCCATACAAGCAATGTTTTTAAGTTTAAGGCTTAACTTTGTGATGTATGTGCTACCACGTGAATTAGTTTCTGCTAATGGACCCTGATGAACATATAAAAAGTTATGAGATCGATAATATTTAGATACTTTATCTGCCTACCACAATCTGTGCTCTATTTGAGAAGACAGTATTTTCCAAGATATTTTTTTTAACTGGCATGAAAACTGTCAAAGAAGATAAACTATCTTTAAATCAGAAAATAGCTTCTTTCCTGCTGTCTTATCAAACAACACCATATAGTCTAGAAATGTGTGCTTGCTGAATTACTAATGGGAAGATTTTTGTGTATCAGACTAGAAGTTATGACACTTGATTTCAGTAAACATGTTTAAAAAAATCTTTGCCTCCTAGGAATAAGGCAAAGTATGTGGGAATGAAATACCTAGTATTAGTTTGTGCCAGATGAATGGGAAAATACAGGAGAAAAACAACTGAAATTCAGATGTTACCCTAAAAAAATTAAACGGTGAAGTGTGAAGTATAAACAGAAAATAGAACTTGGAAGATACGTCTTGGTTAGCTTGAAGTATCATCAGTGTCACCGGAAGATTAAACAGAGAATTTGAAGCCCAGCAGTGAATAACAGTGGGGCATCTTACAGGTTAATCAAACATTTGCAGAAAGATTAGTCAATATTTCAGTAATGTTGAACTTCAGATGATATTAGTATTTGTAGTTAGCTGGGATACAGTAACATGGATTGCATAGTTTAATAGCTTAATGTGTGACACTGGCAACTGAGCAGAGTGCTGCAAGATCCTGGTTCTGGTCTCCAGACAGCTGGAGCTCATCACTAAATGGATGCATTAGACTCAAGGGCTGCTGGAGACCAAAGAGCAGAGGTCATTGTCTGATTGCAAAATCAGGCTCCAAACCTCTGCTCACACCAATAAAAAAAAGCCCCAACCCTTATTCAGAGCCTTATGTCTGTCCTGGCACGACCTAGTCCCCAAACTCTGCCCAGGAACTGTCTGATCGCATGATCGTTGATACCCATAGAAACTCTGCTGTGGAGAGGCCTACAGGGTTAACAGTAGGAATAAACATCGCCCAGCGCTTGGGCCCCTGGCCCTGTTTTATTTACTGGTATGGATGTCTCAAGCCCTGCAGAGTACCTTCTGGGTTTCAGCTCTAATTCCTGGATTTTAATCTCATCTGAATTAAAAGGTATCAATATTTTATGAAAACCTGTATAAAATCAGAATTGCTATTTTGAGTCCTGCTTAGTAGAAGAGAAATTGTTTCCCTGAGATTCTGCCTGCAATGCTGGCTAATGTTGTCTCACAATTCACCTGTTACTTTTGTTGTTGTTGAAACAGGTGTTGTAGCTCTTTGAAGCAGGTGTGCTCAGCAGTCTTGATCCCTCTGTGGGGCCCTAGGACACCTACTCGCTGCCTATGGGGACAATAGCTGGGTGAGTGCTGTTCCCCATTTCTCAGCCACAGTGTCCTCCTAGAGGTCCCCATGGAGCACACTTGTTCTGTGGACATGGGCTATCCAGGATACACACACAGAGACTGTGACTCTGAAGTGCATCTCTCTTAAAACAGAAGCAGGGTCTCTGGTGTCAGGTATAGAGAGTCCACTCTGATGAGCTCCTAGATGTTACGTTCAAAGAAATAACATAATAATGATTCAGCAAGCTACCACTGCTAGTTCCTACCTCTACAAGACAAAAAAAAAAAAAAAAAAGAAAAAATATTTTAGGTATCGTATTGACATTTTTGTCTATTTGGAAATAAATAATATAGAAATTATTAGTGGAGTTAACTCTCTAGATGTTGTATTTATCTGAGTTACAAACCAGGCCTGAAATATGACACCAAATTCACAGGAAAGTGCAGAGAAGTGCAAATGTCTTAAACAAGGGATGTTTAAGCAATCAGATGCCGTCTAATCGAATTGTAAAGAAGGTAAATTCTCCCATAAGTGTTTTTTAACTTGACTATGGCACAAAAGAACATATTATCTTTTCAAGTGTTTGTTCACGTGTTGATATATAATATAGAATGCATAGGTTTTCAAACAGTTGCCTGAATTTGTCATCTAGAATATATGTATGATAGCTAATTTGGAATTTAATGAATAGTCTTTACTGACTCAAATTAAAATGAAAAAATTCTCTACCACAAGGACATATTTTTCTTCCAGTTATAATTTTCTGTTCAAAGAATATTCCCTTGTTTAACGTAAGAAAACTCATAGCCTGCAAACCTGCATTATTTAGTACTCTCCATCTTTCAATGTATTATTTAACTTTCAACATACCTGAGGACATAATCCAACAGAACAGTAGCAAAGGAAGCCCCTCCTCTCCTGCCTGAAATTCTAAGTAGACTGTACTCATTATTTGTGGTACTTATTTTCAGAAGAATGAGCTGTGAAGAACAGCTTCAGGTAATGAACTGATTTTATTGCTGTAAGCTTAAAACAAAGCAAAACAGAAGATGGAAGAACAATACTTCAACTTCCATTCAGGAATACATTCTGCATGTACATTCCTCCTGCAGATGGCACGTAAATTTAAATGGAAGTTTAAGAATATGTCTAAGTATAGACCTTTTTCAAGCCAATGAAATTTGAAAATCAGTATCAATTCTTTAAAATCCCATCTTCTACTGAATATAATACCACCAATTACTACTTCTGATAGTGGAAAACAAGAGCTGAAGTGAAAAATGAATGCAGCTCTGAAATGTATGTTAAATGGAAGAACATACATAAATAAACATGCTTAAAAGCTATATTTAGATCAATGAAAACAATGTATTTTCCACACATAAATTGTGTTTACAGCATAAAATAATTCACATAATTGCCCAAAACATATATACATACAAGTTTATTTTTCAAAATTGTGGTCCCTTTAAGTAAGTTAAGTAAGCTTAAAAAGACACTGAATTCACTTACAAGATAATTTGAATTTAAATCAGTAAATAACTCCCACACTTGAAGTTATATCATTGATTTTCAACCATATAAAGTACATAAAGCAATAAGTATTTATTTCCCTGTAGGAAAAATAACCCAGTTATCTTACAAACTACTGCTATCAGTCTAGTAACTAAAATAAGCATTTCCTGAAACTAACTTTGCTTATTTTTTAAAGAATATTATTTGAAAGACATAAATAACTCAGAGACAGAGTAATATGGTTATCACTCAAATTAATATTTTCCATTTTATACTCAAACTGATATTTTTAGATACATTGATATACTTTTCTTCTTCTTTTTCAAAATTTACATTTTGAGTAGATTGAAGAGGAGTCTGGGTACTTTTGGAACTTTCCTTCCTGTTTCTGTGTTTATCTGAAAGTTTTTCTCTCACTTACCTACCAATCACATACCTTAATTTATTTAGGGAAAAAAATCTCTAAATTTTCACTCAATGCAAGTTAATCCTAAGTAGGATTCCACCTGTAAATACCTCAGACTTTAAAGACAGATAATTTATTTCTATGTTTCTGCTGAGATTGAAACCAGTGGTGCAATGAAAATCTCTAAAATTCCTACTGATGAATGAAAAATCAAAAACACATCAGACTTTTGTGCACGTGCAGAAATCATTTGAGTGTAGCAAACTAAACACCATTATTACTCCTCTCTGGTACTGATATATTATTATATTTTCTAAATGTACTTCAAGGGATTAAACAACTGAAGATGGAGGTGTTGATTTTAATGTCAGCTTTACCTTCTGCAGAACAGAAAATAAAGAGAATTTTCTCTGTATGACCAATCATTACATTGTGCACTTTAAGTTTTCCATAACTGCTGCCAGTTTGTAATAACAGAATATATCAGTGAGCAGTGGAAAGCCTCAACTTTAAAATCTCTCATACTTCACTGGATTCACTTCTTTGGTCCCATTAACCAATAAGAGTTCTGTTCTCCCATTCATGTCCATAGTATCCAGGATTTCAGGAGTTAAATCACATATATTATGTATACATGAATATGTACACATCTATATATGCTATCTTTAAGACTCCAGATAACATATAGATGGGGACCCATTCTTGCTACCTTTCTTTGCCTTCCTTTGTCTTGTTTACTGTGTAGTGATGGACCTGACATTTTGCACTGGAAAAGTAGATTAAAATCCACAAGAACAGTGTTATGTTCGTGACTATCATAAAGGCTTATAAGGCAGGCAAGACTTATAAGGAGAAACCTTTTATTGGAAAAAGCAATATATCCAGAAAAAAAGTACAGGCTTTCAGGTGCACAAGCCCTTTTCAAGTCTGAAACAGAACAATTCAAATCATCACTGCGACAGTGGTTACTGTTACACAAAAGATCACTACTGCTTCTTGGAAGATGGTGAACTGCACTATATCTAATGTTTTAATGTATAACCTCTGAGATCATGGCTGTTTTACAAAGTTGAGCTTGTATTTTCTTTGGATTTGTTAATAAGCAAAGCCAATTTTCCCTGAATAATCACCACTGCTTCATTCAGCTGGCCCTTAATTATTGTTATGCATTAGCAAATTTTTTACTAGCAAGGTGAAGAGACAACACCAGTCATTTTACGCATAGGCAGCATAGTAAACAATCTAAGCTAAACTATTTTTTAATGTTATTTTTATTGGATATTTATATTATGATAGTAATTATGTGCTCAAGTCAGAATTGTTGTCATGCTGAGCTAGATACTAGTCAAAAAGAATACCCTGCTCTGCTGAGCTTAGAAGTGTAGCAGTAACTAGATATTCTGAAATAACATTGGGTCATACTGAGTTCAGGTTTCATAATAATATGGGAATGGCTTCCTTCCTGTATCAGCATTTTCTTTGCTTCTAGGAGCCTGGAAGGAACTCCAGACCCCACTGAAGTAAAAATACTGGTTAGCTGATTACTTGGTTTCATTCTATTCTATTTATTGAACTGTATATGTTGCAGATGAATAATACTGGATACAGTTTTACTGTAAGATTTGAGTATGACACTTTGCCACATGAGTGAAATATTGGTTAGTACCAGAAGAACTGCTCATTACACCAGTGCCATGTGGGTTTTACCATTGGACCAAGCAGATCATTATGGGTCTCTGAAACGTCCAGAACAGCATTGCTTCTTATTAATTTTATTTATGCCATTAATTATTCTGATAACAGTTTTAGAGGCTCCATTCTACCATTCAAAGTAATTAATGGTAATAAACTAGTTATCATGTAAGAGGTCCACACACTGCTGTAGTTTTGTTTGTCACACATAACTGCCTGGGAAAAGCTGAATGAAATTACTAAGTGCTCCTTTTGTTTCAAAAGACGATTATCTGCAGTCATGGGGTGTTCCCACTCTTACTCCTTTCACAGTACTTATAAGTATGAAGTTAGTGGGAAATTATTACAGAATCATGCTGATCCATTTAGCAAGGCTTAGCAAATATGAAGAGGCATTTTTTTGCTGTTAGCCTGAGCACTACCGACACTGTGTTCCAGGTGTGCCATTCTTTTCCCTACTTACTGAGAGATCCTGCCCTGGCAATATTGCCAAGAGGTTGCAAAGAGCTCACCAATATGCTGGTTATTTACTGCAAATGAGTACCTGGGCTGTAGGGAAATATCCATTCATTATGCTAGCTCCATCAAAGCCCAACCTCTCAGCCCACTGAGAACTACTCTTCTGGCTAACAGATCAGTCAATATCTTCTCTGCTATGCCTCTTCAGATCTTCAATGTAATATTTTGCTGTAGGCAATGTGAATTGGAAAAAAAGAATTTGAAAAAGCTAATTAGAACAAAACATTTCCAGTTTACTTCTGTAAAGTTCAAAATGCCAAGAAAAGTTGTATTTTAATTGAAAAAAAACCCAACAAAACTGATTAGGAATTTTTGAACTGCAGCAGTATTTTGTACTCTTGGACACTTCATGGATTTGCAGATCTGTTCCAAGCATTCAGTCTGTGAAACAAACCACAAAGGTCTTAAATGTACAACGAGCAAGTAGAAAATCTGAAAGGACAGAAAATGTTTCAAAGAGAGCCATAACAGCCTGCCCACATTCTTAGGAGGGAAACTGGCTAAATCTGTGATCTGTGTTTCTTGGAGTTTTATTTTCAATTTCAAGGAGGATTCAGAAGAGAAAAATTAGACATCCACCTATCTGAACACAAAAAAAGCATTGTACAGTTGTACTTTTTGTTTGTACTATAATAGCACCTAGATGAGGGAACCAGATTGGGATCCTTTGTAGCTGCTAGGCATATGTATTACTAGAGGAAACCTTAGGGTTGTGAAGGACTTAATATCTTAGCAAAAGTCGTGACAGTATTCTGAAAAAACTACTAACCAGGGATGACAAATAGAACAGTAGTTATGGGCACAGTTTGCAGCTAAAGTTTTCACTTCACTTAATTCTGTTTTTATCAGTAGCAATAAGAAACAATTTAAAAAATCACTGGTGGAAAGAAGAGCAACTGGCCCCAGTCAAGCCAAGGTTCCATCTAGCACAGCATCCTGCCTCAGACAGTAGCTGGTCACTTATGAATGGGGAAGAGTATAAGGGACAGATGTAGGAATACTTCCCCAGAATACTCTCCAAGTCTTCAGCAATTCAACTCAGAGACTTCCTGAAGTGGTGTCATGGTGTTAACAGTCTGTGGTGGATTTTTCTTCCACAAAGTTGTCAGGTTGCTTTCTGGACACACAAGCGAACCATTCTGAAGCAAGGAGTTCCACACAGGCGTTATCTATCCTGCACAGTGAAAGGAACCGGTGTTACAAAGAGGCTTGAAAGAGGGTAAGGTCATGTTTTGGAGAGAGGCATGAAGCAGGCAAGTGAGTGCTGAAGACTGGCCATAGTCTTTAATGGCAATAGCAGTTTCAAGGGTCAGTCAGACTGTGAGGAGGTGGTAACAAAACAAGTGCTTGCATTGACTGACTGCAAAGCTTTATATATCTCTACATTCTGCCAGTGGGGTTAAACTCAAGGGTTTTGTGTTGCTTCTGTATGTATGTGGCAGTGCTACAAAATGAGGAGGAGGTGTACTGCAGTTCCCAGTGACTGCCTCCCTGGTGTTATCCTGGCTATAATGCCCCCCTTTCTGGAGTCTGTAATTTCAGATTTAGCTGTGGCTGACTCAGCCACTTTGTTACCCTGCAACTCAGGTTGAAAGAATCTGTGAAGAAACTTTTCAGAGGGCAATTTACCTCTGGTGAATTCAACCTTCTCCTTCGTTCATCCATGCTGGTTTTGTTGTTGAAAAAACTTCTTCTAGGCATGAAGGGCAAAAGGGCAAGTAGAAATACGTCCTACGGCCAGACTCCTTTCTTTTTACACTCTTCATCAAGCTGGAGTGAACATGTGTTTGTTTTTAATACAGGTCTGTTTAAAGCATGCAGAATGTTTGAAATGGCTGCACAATGATTTAGTGCTACTAAAACTGACAATCAGACAGAGTAAAAAGATTGTAAGATGGGGATTTTATCTGACAGCTGTAGAAATCACCAGCTCTCTACTTTTGTTCAGCTTTACAGCATTATCCATTATTGTCAACATCATTGTCATAGCTGGGATGCGACAACCATTTTTTTCCAAAGGACTTCATTTGTGATATAAAACATTCCTAATAAGCCTAGTGAACATTCCAGGAGGATGGGAGACAGCAGGCTTAATACTGTAAGGTGCTTTCCACACACTGTAGGAATGGAAAGCTCTAAGCACAGTTTGAGATGAAGGTCAGTGAAAGCAAGCAAACTCATTAAAGCATTTATGGGGGGCCTGGATAGATTAGATGCCCTTACTGACCTCTGAACCATGCTTTCATTCTGCAGATAAATGAATATAAAGGCTGTATTGGAACCATGTATTTTCAGTGTGAGTGTTATTATCAGTATAATTATAGTATACCTTCACACCTTTGTTCTTACATTTTGTATGTTTTGTGTCTTGTTTGGAAAACACACATTTACTGCTTTTGAAAATGTATCTGCAGAATGCATATGCAGTCTTATACTTCCTGAATCCAATGACACCTGTGCTCTTGATATCTCACAGTTCATTTTAAATGTGTACAGCAGGCATTACTTTTATCCATTTTTCTTGAATAAACCCATGTGTTGGCAGGGGGAAAGGTTTTTGGTTGGGGATTGGTTGGGTTTTTGTTGTTTTTTTTTTAAATTTTGTCTTCTTTCAGTTAATTTTAACTTCATTATTAAGATGAATTGTAATGATGTTTAAAACCCTAGAGGCAAACTGGTTTCATTTGATTTCTTCTGGTAGATGAGGAAAAAAAATGTTAGCAGTTGCAATCTTCTGTGAAATGTATCCCCTACTCTTGAGCTTACATTTTTAATGTGCCTTTCAAACTAAAATTGATTTCTCTCTTTCTTTTAAAATAAAAAACAATGCATATTTTATGAGAAAATGAATACCTTTGATAGTTTTTTGAACTGATTGATAAACATTTGCAGCTAGGCTGATGAGAGAAACAGTTACCTTCTTAATTATTCATAAAAATACATTCTTTCACGCTTATTTTTATTTCTTTTTAAAAGTTTTATCAAGCTAAAATGCACAAAAATTTGTGGAAAAACTTTTAGAGATAATTATTATTTAAAATCATGTATTTCTGAGTTACTGTCTGCTTTGTGTAATGCAAACCACCATTCTAGGGTAATCTAGCTACAAGCATTGGTAATGTGCACTGAGGTAAATGCAAAAAACTCACTTGTAGATGATAGGGAGAACCAGAGATGATCTACCTTATATCAGTAAGTGTTAAAAATATTTTATGGTTATCTCAAATAGTATTGCTGTCTATAATTTCCTATCTGAATCTCTGTATGAATCTACAAACCCTTGGACTTGTGGGTTTGTATGTTAATTTGATATAGTGACTAGCGTAATTGTATGTATTTTGCTGTAAGGAATGGCATGAGTTGTTCCTTTTTCATCTGTATTAAACTGGGACTTGTGAAGTTCAAGCCCCTCCTCCTCCCCCCTCTCCTGGTTAAAACCCCAGGTCTTCCCTTACTGGTCTAATTATTAGCAAATTGCTCTTGCTAGATCAATGGGCATGCTTTCAACTCTAATAAGAATGGGGAAAAAAATGTTCAAAGCTGAGGTATTTTTAGTCCTACAGTTTGATTGATTTTTTTTGTGTGTGTGTGTGTGGTAAAAAACCTGTGGTATGAAGCTTCCTTTACATTCCAATTCAAATGTCAAATTTAAACCCAGATTTTTTTAAAACCTAGCCCTGTTTTCTGTAAAACCTAAGGAATGGAATATCTTTTGGGAAGAACTTTTTGATTTGTATATTCCTATCCCCTGTGCCCAATATAGTCATGGAAACCTTCCTCAGCTTTCGGTGTTAGTCATGATTTCCAAAATCTTTTTGCTCTGTGAATATTTACTCTGTGGCAGTGAAATATAGTTTCACTATATTTCTGCTGCAGAACACAAAGGAGTCGTCTTTCAGGCTATGAAGGGTTCTTCATATCAAAGTCTTATTAAGAGTGAAAGGAAAACCATTCCTACAAAGACATTTCCTGGTTAGAAGTGGGCCAAACAGTAGTAATTTTTGCAGGTAAAAATAAGCATTGAATTTTTTCTGGTGTGGAGTAAGAAGAAAAGGGGCTAAGGCAGTTGTAGCCTGAAAGCTTCCAGGTCAAAACTACATTTTAATCACCGAAGAATTCTGGAGAAGCCAAATTAAATGCTTGTTTAGCATAATGAGTTCACTGGGGAGAGCACTGAGTCTGTCAAGAAGAGGCACTCGGGCATTTTTTACCTACCACAGCTGCTCCCTCAGCAGCAAAAGTTACCAAAACTATTGTCAAAGCTGTGAGGGGGGCAGAGAAACTGAGCAGACTTCCCCAGTAGAGGCAAAACCTTAAGATTAGTACCCCTGCTTTAAGCAGGTGAGTCCTTTTCATATGCCTTGAGCTCACTCAAGTTGGTAGAATTCTGAATTATTTTTCTAGAGGTTTCAAGATACTATCTCCAGAAATGTTTTTTTCTTGGCATGGTTTCATTTATATACTTACTGTGAAAAAGATAGTGCTATGACTATTCAGTAATGGCATTCTAAGTTTACTTCAGTTGTAGCGTATGTTGCTAAATGCACTTAGTTGCCTTAATTCATAGTGACCGAAAAAAGCACACGCATAAAAACAGTGTGCAGCAAAAGTCAGAGATGTGTTCATGGACATCAGATTGCACCAGGGGTCCCTAGTCTATGGAAACACAGAATTTGAACTGGAAGCTTCATCCCATTTGAACAGCTCTTTTGAGCAATGCCATGCACTTTGCAATAATGGGTCTGTGGCTTGAACTGAAAGATATTTTTGACTGATTTTTCTGGGTCTGCTGAAAGGCTGACATTATAGCAGCTTTTCAAAAGAGTTTGCAAAGAAAACCTGAATAAACAAATACTTATAAATATGTGCCTATATGAGAGTCTTGTTACTGTGTTACTCTTACTGATGTCACTTGTAAACCTGGCTTCATTTTTTCCTCCTCTATGGACCTTGTTTTCAGTATGCCTTCCAAGTAGACATTTAGTGAGAAGAATTACATACTAAATTTTTTGGTAATTGTTTAAGCTTATGTATAAAAGATACAGGAAAACATAGAATAAAGGAAATCCAGATTTGTACCTTGCAAATATGGGTTCATGTCCCTCTTCGGCTGAGATAAGTCTTTGGCTAATGAAGACATGTATTTTGCACTCTACCTGAAGAACAGGTTCTTAAATTAATTGAAATATCAAAAATTCCCATTTCTAACATGAGATTCTGGCTTGGATAAAACTGTAATCAAAACAACGTCATTGTTAAGGGACCGTTGTCATGAACTGGTATCTTGTTAACTGAATAGGAAAAAGAAACTGATTGAACTCTTCATTTGGAATAATACTCATGTACTGTTACCCCATTCTTAGAGATAAAATTCTTCACTTATCAGTCACAGTTACTGTGAATGTAACAGCTATTGGCTGATAAACACCATCAGTTAATATTTTCAGATGTAGTCTCTGAGTTATTTAGCATATAGAGGAATAAGTATTCACTGTTCACCTTGTGTTATGAGTCATCTAAATCACACTGTTTGGTTTTCTTTGGTAGACTGGAACTTTTACAAACAAGACCACAACAGACAGATGCTTCAGATATTCAGATGAATACTTACTGTGCTAGGATCCAGGTACTTGCACAGTTGCATACAGTTTCACAAATAAAGAGTAACATGACCCAATAAATCAAATCATTTTACTCTAAGATCTACTATTATTCAGAGAAATCTTGACAGATTTATTTTTAATCCATGTGACTGAAGGTATAGAAAGTAAGGAGATCTCTGTTAATTTGTTTGAGAACAGAGAAAAGAATGGCCACTAACATGATGTTTCAAAAAGGGAGACAAGGTCACCTCAGCTCCTAAACTTACATGTGCATGCAGACTGTGCTTTCATCCTGCATTGCAATGGCTCTTTCCATGCCCCAATTCTGTGCAAAGGAAATTAGGATGTGCAGGCTAAAAAGGAGTTGCACTGTGGCTTGGCGAGCTCACACCCTGGTGTGCATGCTTAAGACTGTTCAGTACCATGCCCTGCAGTTTGGTCAGAGGGAGTTTATCTGCTTAAATTATCTGTTTAGAGTACACATGTAGAAGATCTAGTGTGGAAGGTACATTTGCCTACCACAACTGAATGCAAAATCCCGGCTGCCTGGGAGAAGGTAAAGAGGACTTTTAGACTTCAACCAAGAATATAGCCCTCACTGTAAGGATTCTGTTCAAGGGTCTTTCCCGTGCCTGTTTTACCTCTGTCTAACAATGTTGTGATAGAGGATTCCCCAACAGGAGATGATCCATGGGACACTCTCTACTGAAGCTGTAAAGAACAATAGCAAAGCTAAATAAACTTAAGCAAGGGTCACTGTGTTCAGACACCTTCTAAATGAATTTACTACATTTAGATCAATTAATAGAGCCTAGAAAAAAATTGCGTAGGTTTTTTTTGTGAATTGGAGAGAAGCCTGGTCTTGGACATTTAAGAATTTGCTGTCTATAGAAACCAAACTGGGAGGAGTGTTGAAGGCATAGGAAAAATACATTTCTGTGCTGCTTGTTTGCACTGGCACATTGGGAACTGAGTTAATCAGGAGAGACCAAAGTTATTGTGGAGGTTTGTTTTATTTGTCATTTACTATTTAATTCTTGCTACATTTTCCAAGCAGGAGTTGCCTTCTCTTTTTGCCACTGAATTTTTCTCTAGGTCTTTAACTTGATGTAGGTAAGTACAAGGGATTTGGAAAAATCTTGATTGCTGAAACTGTGGTTGGGAACTCAATCTTAAGCTATTTGCTGGACTGTGAACAGATGCACATTTTGTAAACATCTGTAGCAGTTTAAGCTACTACTGCCCTCCAGCTGCTTGCTACTACCCCTCTGCTATCGGCTCTTTCTCACGCAGCTGTGCTAATAGGCTGTTCCTACTCTCCACAATACCAGCAGACCTAACAGGTTTGACCTGACTTGATTGATATGGCCTGAATCAGATAAAAATTCACACAAACTAGTCTGTTGACAGAGCTTTTGGTGCAGTAACCTTCAGAAGAAAGGAACCATAAGAAGTATTGTGTTGTAATGTCATATGTCACTGCAGCTGGATCTGGAAGAAAACCTCTGGCTAAGGAACTGAAACTCTTTGAATCTAGTCTTTGACATGGTTGACATTGTTTGACATAACGACCACTGAAATGAATACTATTTGACCATCCCTAGTAAGCAGACCAAGAAGTAAGCAAACAGTACCAGTAGCTGGTGATCCCATACATGGTCTTTCCCAGAAACTGCTCAGGTATTTTGCCAGGGCAGTGTTAAAAAGCTGCATGCAGCAGAGCATGGCCTGCTCTGTCACAAGTAACTGTCAGTCACCAGGCTTATAAATCTTGCATTTTTCAAAAGCAGAAATTCAGTTTTTAGACAGTCCATGTCTGTGAAGTGGATACTCAAAATCACTCACAAGAGATTCAGTAGTTTCCCCATGGAAATCTCCTGTAGCATGATGTATGAAAAGAAGCTGTTTTCTTAGAAGACAGTATTCTAGCTTTATCACACATTCTAACTGCTATAAGAGATTTTTTATTAGAAATCTGCTAGGGAAGAAAAAAAAAAAGTTCTGTTACTTTCAAACATAATTGCCTGTAACTTTCAAGCCACCATACCCTTTCCAAATGATACTTGCAAGCGTCTCAGCCAGAATAAAGGAAATGAAGTGTAAACTTGAGTAATTTCCTCATTCAGGGTATTGCATCTCAAAGTCAGAGAACTCCACTGACAGAGGCCTAATGAAGGCTTTAAGTCATATAGAATTACCTATTTAATACCTGCAGCTGTGTTAGGAGGTTGCCAAATGTCATTAATAATCTTTCCTAGGAGGGGATATCCTAGAAACTTTTACACAACAAGCTTCAATAAACTAGCTCAAAACAGAAAGTTACAGTAGGGGTGTGGTGTGAGAGACACTAGCCTTTATTACATGATGGCCATTGTTGGTAAGTCCAGATAATTTTCTATAAAAAAATTCTTTTCTTTTGCTGTTCTCTGGTAGGAGCTAGGAATTTAAATTACAGTGGTCAGCTGAGAGCAATGGAATTAAACGAAAGAGAGAGAGAATGATCCCAGATGAGCAACAGCTTTTTAGTGAACAGACTTCAACTACATGCACACATTCAGTGATATACCTACTGTCCACCTACTGCAAAGAAAGCTTTCATTTGTATAAAGGAATGAGAGTCAGATACTCATTAATACTAATCAAAGTTCTTACTGGCCAGATTACCCAACCCTTCCATTGGTGAGGCAGGAATAGTACAATTTAGATATATCAGGGAGTTTTTGGAAGATTATTCACTGAAGTTTATAAAAACATTTCCAAGACACAGTATGCTACACATGCTAAGTGCTTTTATTTTGTAGACTTTCAATCCTCAGCAAAATCTTATATTAGATTATTGTTTCAGTGCATCTTCTCACTACTTTACCAGACACCAGCTTAAAAAAAAGAGCAAAGAGTCAAATATTTTCAAAATACAATAGATAAGGAAAACAAGGGTAAGGAAA
Source organism: Haliaeetus leucocephalus (assembly GCF_000737465.1). NCBI lineage: Eukaryota > Metazoa > Chordata > Aves > Accipitriformes > Accipitridae > Haliaeetus > Haliaeetus leucocephalus. Next base: position 621,493 of record NW_010972603.1, read on the forward strand.
GGGTTGTTAGACCCTTACAACTACTATTAGAAAGTCAGGCTAAGGTCCTTGTCCTACTGCTGACTGGAAGCTAGGCAATGTTACTCCTTTACAAGAAGGGCAAGAGGGAAGACCCAGGAAACTACAAACCTGTTTGTCTAACCTCAGTTTCTGGAAAAATTCTGAAGAAGATGATACTGGGTACTGTTGAAAGGTGTGTAGAGAACAATGCTATCTTCAGGCACAGTCAACATGGGTTCACAAAGGGGAAGTCCTATATAACTAATGTGATATCCTTCTATGAAAAGGTTACTTGCCTAGTGGATGAAGGGAAGGCGGTGGACATAGTTTTTTAACTTTAGTAAGGCTTTTGATACTGTCCCTCACAGCATCCTTCTGGATAAATTGTCCAACTGTGGGATGAGCCCGTACACACTGCGCTGGGTGAAGAATGGGCTGAAGGGCCTTGCTCAGTGGGGCTACTACATCTGGCTGTTCACTGGTGACCAGTCACAAGCAGTGTTCCTAAGGCTCAATTCTAGCGCCAGTTCTGTTCAATACTTTTATCAATGATCTAGATGTGGGAGTTGAATGCACCATTAGCAAGTTTGGTGGCAATACCAGATCAGAAGCTGCTGTTGGCTCTCTTGAGGGACAAGAGGTCTTGCAGAGGGATCTAGACAGATTGGAGCATTGGGCAAGGATTAATGGGATGAAATTTCAAGGAGTCCAAGTGTCAGATTCTGCACCTGGGATGGAGTAACACTGCATAAATGTATAACTTGGGAGAGGAGTGGCTGTGGAGCAGCCCTGCAGAAAGGGATCTGGGGTGCTGGTTGACAGCAGGGTCAATACAAGTCAGCACTGTGCCCTGGCAGCCAAGAAGGCAAACCACGTCCCGGGGTGCATCAAACACAGGATAACCAGCCGGGCAAAAGAGGTGATTACCCCACTGTATTTAGCGTTGGCACAGCCTCACCTTGAATACTGTGTGCAGTTCTGGGCCCCACAATTTAAGAAGGATGTGAAGGTCCTTGAATGCATCCAGAGGAGGGCAACAAAGCTGGTGAAAGGGCTGGAGGGCATGTCCTGTGAGGAGCCGCTGAGGACTTCAGGTTTGTCTAGTTTGGAGAAAAGAAGGTAGAGAGCTATCCACAGCTTCCTGAGGAGGGGAAGTTGAGAGGGAGATGCTGAGCTCTTCTCCCTGAGATCCATGACAGGACGCCTGCGAATGGCTCAAAGCTGCGCCAGGGGAGGTCAGACTTGACATTGCAAAATGTTTCTTTACCAAGAGGGTGGTCAAGCACTGGAACAGGCTTCCTAGAGAGGTGGTCGGTATCTGGCATGATCTAATCTGGCAGGCAGCTAAATACCACATAGCTGCTCACTCTCTTCCCTCCAACCCAGCGGGATGGGGGAGAGAACTGGGAAAAAAAAAAGTAAAATTCATGGGTTGAGATAAAGACAGTTTAATAGGACAGAAAAGGAAGGGATAATAATAATAATAATAATAATAATAATGATAAAAGAATTAGAATATACAAAGCAAGTGGTGCACAATGCAATTGCTCACCACCCGCTGACTGATTCCCAGCATGTTCCTGAGCAGCAGCCGCTGGCCATCTTTCCCCCTAGTTTGTATACTGAGCATGACAACCCATTGGCCTGTTTGGGTCAGCTGTCCTGGCTGTGTCTCCTTCCAGCTTTTTGTGCAGCCCAGCCTATTCACCTGTGAGGTGGTGCGAGAAGCTGAAAAGTCCTTGATTTAGTGTGAACACTGCTTAGCAACAACTAAACCATCAGTGTTATCAACATTATTCTCATCCTAAATCCAAAACACAGCACTATACCAGCTACTAGGAACAAAACTAACTTTATCCCAGCTGAAACCAGGACAATGTCCCATGCCTGTTAGCACTTAAGAGGCATTTGGACAACACCCTTAATAACATGCTTTAAATTTTGGTCAGCCCTGAAGTGGTCAAGCTGTTGGACTAGATGATTGTTGCAGGTCCCTTCCAACTGAAAATATTCTATTCTATTCTATTCTATTCTATTGTAAAAAAGAGGCCCTTTTCCCGTAAGAATATGATTTTTGCCCAGTTACTGACAGCCAATTTAATAACGCATTGTGGGCATTTTAAAATTTTTTTCTGTAGTTCACCAACAGTGTTCTTCAGCCAGTCTGTGCATCTTAACAGCATATTTATCATGTCTGTGCTTTGCCTGTAAAGACTGTAGAGTATCTCAACTTTATAAACCTCTTGCTTTATTCTGTCTTTTAGCTAGGAGTGTCTGTCTGTGGATAACATTTTATACTTTAGATGGCAATCCACTGTGTCCATGGATCATATGTCTTGTTTTTGTCATATTCCTGCAATCAACACCTTTGATTTGCACAGGTGCTTTATCAAATCCTCTCATGGTGATTCTTACATTAGTAGTGTACAAATATAAATTCCCTAATGAAAAGTAGTGAACATCAGCTAAGACTCATTTAACATAAGTGCAATGCCTTGATTTGTTTAATTTAGACTGTACAGATGCTTAAGTGGTCAAATATTATATTAAGTGAAAAATTGCCTTCCTCTTTGTAATATTCCAGACAAATAATTCTTTAAATGTTCCTCACCAGAATCAAATCCAAGTTGAATCAGAGGCTGAATTCACAGAAGGTGTAACTTCTTAGAAACAAAACAGTTCAGAAGGATACATCTCGGCAGAAGCTCCTAGCTCTGCCTATGGGGAGTTACCTCCCTGGCTCACTAGACACAGAAGCAATTGACACCAATGAGCAGATCAGATTTCCCTTTCTCAGGTCCTCAGGTTGCTCTTCTGTGCCTTGGACCATCTGGAGGAATGAAGCCAGTGCCCAATGTGTGCTTCTAGTTCAGCTCTGCAGAAAGAGAGCCATGGCAGCTAGCATGGAGGTCATAAGAGAAAATAGGCCTTAGGTGGCAATGCCTTCATGTGTAAAGGTAAATGAGGGCATGGTATGAGGGCTCCTAATGGGAAGTAAGAGGGTACAGAAGGCTGCAATATAGCTTGGGGTCTTCATTTGTGGCAGTGGGACATGCAGTAGATGACTGGAGATAGACAAGGACTTGGTTTCGAGGACCTCGTTTGGGGAGATGGGGAAGGAAGTAGAAGGTAGGAGGAAGGGTAGGAGGATGGAGGAGCTTAGTCCACAGGCCCATCTCTTTCTCCTTGTGTGTGTGAATCTCCATTAAGCCAAGAGCCATCACTGTTCCATATCAAAGGGGATTAGTGGTTGAAGATTTTTTTCTTGTTCTGTCTTTTCCCTTTCTTCCCCATAGATTGACCCTGGAGAAAGTTCACATTCCATGCTCTGACCAAAACTTCAGAATGACTTTTAATCACAATTGCTGCAATGGCTTTTATGCAGGGTAAGAATTGTCATAATGCAGCGTGTCCTAAAAACAATGTATTCTGGTCTTAGTTTGCCTTCAGTGTAGACAGAATCCTTTCATCACATTTAAATTACAACCCAGCTCCACTTACAACATGTCAAGCAGAGCAACGTTCAAACTGTAACTTTTGATCAGGTTTGTCTTGTCTCTCAAGCGTGCAAAGTTTGGTACCTCTCCTAAGGACTATTAATCTAAAATTATTTTTGTTAGAGTTAAGACTTCTGCTAAGTAAGGAAAAGACTTTCACCATAATTTTCATTCTGCTTTGCTCTCATTTCTTACTTCCAACATAAATCTTAACTGTACAGAGAGAGACAGCCCCAAATATGCCAGTCTATAAACTGGGAAAACTGGTGCTTATTGAGGATGTAGAACTCTGGGTATTTATATACCTTTGTCCCAGATAAATCAAAAGGTCACAAAACTAAAAGCATTAAAACTTCACATCTTTCATAACAAGGCTGCAACTGGTGAATTTTGTGGGGGGAACCAAGCGGAATTCAGGATCTGCCTGGATACAGTGTTTTCCTTTGATAAAAATGTCACATTTTGTCATTTCAAAAATACATTTCTACTACAAATATTCCCCAGGAACAACTTTAAGCATCTAATAAACATCAAACCACTTCATCACTGACTTTATTTGTGGCTATATATTCTCTGTGGCACCTTTAGGACAAATTAAAATTTGCCACCTTTTGAAAAGCAACTTGGGTGAAACATATCATCTTCTCTTTGATATACAGTAGGTGAAATGTGCATAAAACCATCAACCAGAGAACTTGTTTAGCCTACTACTTCTCTGATTTTTTTCTTATTCTTATTGCTGAGCTTGTAACCATAGTGGGCTCTTAAGACTTTAAGTTGCAACAAACTAATGTGTCAGGTTTCCAGTAAAAATAAACAAGTTGGGTTTCTCTAAGAGACAGCAGCTTTTCAAATCTAGCTTTACTATCCATTCTGCTGGTATTTTTATCTGACTGGGCATGACATACCTGTACAGGATTTTCTTTTTATCCCTTCTTATATTTCAAAGCTTTTTTCTGCCTCAGACCTGACACTGACAATCCTTTTGTGTTTTCCTTGGTGCCTCAGAGGCTTAATGGTCCAGCACAGGAGCTGAACCTTTAGAAATTTCTTCTCTCTGCAGAGACTGCTTCAGTAAGGGCCACAGAGCTGTCACCATGAAAAGTGAGAGGGCCCTGTGGTTAAACATTCCTTAGTGTTTTTGTTTCTGAAAGCAACAGCAGAATGCATAAATGGATTTCTTTCAACCACACAGTTGCCTTACAGATGTACATGGTCTTCTTGGGATCACATACTAGGGGGAAGCTGTGCTAGTAAGTTGGTTAATTCCCTTTATTTTACTATGGATGATTCATTTGATGAAGGGCTTGATAGTTAACAATTTGAAAAAATCAATTATTTGCAAGCCTATTAATGTTACTTAATACTTAAACATCTCATAAGAGCATGTAATTTAAATGCAGTTAAACAGTTATTAAATGTCAAACATCAATTAATGATTGATGGAGCATTCACTAATTGAGTAGAAATCTTGGGGCTGCTGTGATGTCCACAATGAACTGGAAATTCACTACAAATTAAATGTTTGGGGATTTTGAGGCATTTTAAAAGCAATTTTCCATGCAACTTGCTGTGAGTTAAATAGTCTTATTTTAAAATTAATTTAGGGCCTGCTCCTCCAAATAATGCCATGAACAGCCTGCTGACTGTAACAGGACTATTCAAAAAGATATGTGCTACTTGCAAGAGTAAAGGCTTGCAAGTTATAGACATTCATCTTCTTGAAAAGCAATGCTTTTTTTTATTTTACATGACTACCCCTTTCCTTCAGTCTGTGTCCTGTGGCCCTAGCAAATGTCTCACCTCTGAGAAAGACATTTAGAATTTTTTCTTTCTTACATGATATTAAGTTGAGATGTTTCTTTGGTTATTTTGGAGAAGTGTATTTTTTGTAAGCCTAGCTGTTGATGATTTCACATCGTTGTTCATGTAAAATAATTTCAAACGTTTTATTAGGGGCACTGTTGTATAATGTTATACCTCAAAATCTTAAAACACACCCTCATTACAAATTTGGTGATGGTATAAAAAAAAAAGCTTCCTTCTTAATACTGTGGTTTTACTGTTTGTCTCCCTGCTGACACAGAGGAGCTAACACATACAACAGTTTCCTGAGAAACTTAACAGTCAGCTTACACGTCACAGGCTGTGTTAGATGAGGGCAGCCTGCAATCTAGAAAGAAGTGGTATTTTAATGTTTGTTTGGGTGTAGATACAATAATCCTAAATTATCTAGGCTGATCTTCAGTTTTCTCCAACTAGAAGAAATGAAGGTGCTGTAAGGAGGTGGTGGGCATAGAGGTGAAAAATTAATTTTTTTGTAATTCTGAGCTGGGACATGAGAGTTTTTCCATCTGAGTACTGACTGGAGACTTCCACCATGTAGCCACCCTTCTAGAATAGTGAGATGAAGTTGTATCTTTGCCTTGATGCTTTTTACCTAATAAGTTCTGCAAGTTGCCCACATGAATTTGCTATATCTATGACAACTTCTGTACACGGAGGGTTTGCAATATGAGGACTTCAGTGCTAATAAGGACTACTTTGTCATCTTTGGTTTTGGCACACAGTTTTGAATGAGAAGAACAGCTGCTTCATTTACCTGCTACGTATTGTGCCTGGTAGTCCCTTGTGTTGCTTTAAAAATCAGTAGATAGTTAATGAGTGAATGGCACAATACCAAGCAATTAAAAGTCTTGCAGTAAGTGTTATCAAAAGGAGAAGCTGAATAACTCTTATTTCTGCTGGTGGCAGATCAAATGGAAACCTCAGCCCCTGCACAAAATCTGATGTAATGGGTCTCTGCTTAGAAATTATTTCCTGTCCTTTCTGTTCCTCTCTCTCAGCAAATTAAAGAACAGTTTCTAAAACGTTTAGCTCCACCTTTATTTTCTACACTGACCAACCAAAGCTGGAAGGATTGAAGAGTAAGGCTGTGTGTAGAAGGAATGAGAACATTTGAATTCTGCTCTCAGTGGAACCACTGGGACTACAGAAGTACTGATGGAAAACAATTAGAAATGAATGATTTAAGAATTTTTTCATCACTTCTGCAACTTGGGGACATAACTGATAAGAGTGAATTGTTATTATTTTCAGCAGACTCACAGGCTATGACTGAGTCATGTAGATTAATATTGTGACTATTGAAAACATGCACAGTAACAGGAGTCAGGAGAGACAAACCATGCTTTCTGAGGCTTATTTGAATACCAAGTAGTGATCAACATTCTGCATGTAAGGACTGCAAATAACTATCATCTTCATAGAAGCCAATGAACACTGCAGGATTTGACAGACAGGTAGTTGTATGCATTCACAGATACACAGGGCTACCAGAAGGGGAAACACAAGATTTTGATAGATTTGGTGAATGTCCTGTACTGAGTGAAGCTGATGTGGCTGGCCCCTAAGATGCCCTTCATGTTTTGTTTGAGTGGCTCGACAAACCTACAACATCGGAGAGGTTTTCTTGTTCTTTTATTGTCATTTGAAAATTGCTGTCATTCCTTTGGGGTCCAGCCCATGTGTCATAAAGCAGCTGAAATGAGAAGTCATATAAGGAAAGCTGGTGAGGCAGACCATCTATGTTCTGCCCACTACAAAAGACTGTTACGAGTTTTTGAAAGTGCATGCAGCTCGTAATACAGTTGAGAGAAGGTTGAATGGTTAAAGTGGCTGAAGTGGTTTCTGGCTGGTTGCAAACGTATTAGCTATAGACCACTGACTAAACAGACATGTCCTACTGCAGTTACACATCTCTTCATGTTAACTGGCAAGTCACTGTGGAAGAAGCCGTATGACTAGTAAGTTGGCAAGGTTTTACCCAAACCATTGTTGAGGACATTTCAGACTGGGGCAGAACAAAATACTTAAACCCTGCTTATGCCTCTGATCTGACAAATAATAATAAAGGACATTGTAGGCCAAAATTTTGAAAAGAAGCTCCTTGGTGTTTAGAAACCTGTTTGCATTCACATTTCTTGAGCAGTATTACTGGCAGGCCAATGCAGTTAGACCTTGCCTGCACGAAACTTATCACATGCAAATGATACTGCCAGGGAAGTACCTGTGCAATCTTACGTGTTGACAAAGTGGGACTGGCTTGAAAACCTTTCAAAATGTAATCCAGAATGACACTTTGATCAAGATAGGTTCACGTGACTTGTTTTTGTGGTTTTATGTGTTTCCGATTGCAAAAAGCTTTTGTTAGCAACACAGCTTTAAAAATACTTGGACTGAAGGGGATTTTATCAGGAAGCGGTACTCAGGCAGTGAAGTAGTCACAATAATGTCTGCCTCCCCCTTAAAAAAAGAAATTAAAATAGAAGAAAAAAGGGTTGGGGGGACAAATGGGAAGTAAAAAGCACAAAACCTAATAATAAATCCTTTTTTTTTTTTTAAGACATTGGGAAGAGGAAATAGCCAGACACTCTGTATGGCCAAAGGCAGATAAAATAGAAAAGAAAAAGACCAAGCCAGAGAAAAAAAATGAAATTAATGTTTTACACCCCTGTTCATCTTGAAAGAACTTGATTCCTGCACTAGAACCCTTTTTTTGGAAATATACTGGGGGATCAAATGGTTTCAAATTGAATTGATATAAAAGACAGCATAGAATAAATCACCAAAATAAGTAGTAAAAAATCTTGAAGATTTGTTAAGAGTTTAAGGGAGCTCAAAACCCAAATAGCTGAGCTATTAAGCTGTAATATGTAGTCTCATGATTAAAGCTGCCTTAGTGTCATAGAATTAGAAGATGGTGAATGCAAAGCCAGTTTTCGAGGGAGGTTCCAGGAGACATCATGATAATGACAGACTACTTGTACAAAAAATATTGCTAGGCACTATTTTGAAAAAGGAACTATTGTTCGTATGAATAAATAGTAGACACTAAGGAAGAGTTAAGCAGATTTTGCCTTGAAATACTGTTGTAGTTTTTTGAAGAAGATTGTAAGCACATACACAGGGGACATGCAGTTGATATGCTCTGCTTGGATTTCTAAGAGGTATTTGACAAGGTCCCTTCTCAAAGGGTCTTAGAGTAATTCAGCTGTCATGGCATAAAGGGGAAGGCCATCACATTTTTATATAACTGACTTAGAAGACAGAAAGCAGAGAGTTGGAATAAATGGTCAGTATTCTCAAAGGGGGAAGGCTGGCAGTAGAGTCCCACAGTATATGCATTTGGGCTACTTTGTCCATAAATGATCAGGGAAAAGAGATGAAGAGGAAGGGAACAAAGTTTACTGATGACAGTAAATAATTAAGTGGAGTAAATACAAAGGCTGACTGTGAAGATCTGTGCAGGGAGTGGGTAATAAAATGGCAGATTACATTTTCAAGTGATAAACAGAGGAGGGCAACCATGTGTAGGGAATTATTAGGAAAAAAATAGGCAGATCATTGTCACGTCAGTTTATAAAGCTGTAGCACATCCGTGTCTTGAAAACTCTCTTCAGTGTTTGTTCCCACTTCTAGGAAGTAGTAAAATAAATTAGCAGAGATGCAGTGACAAACTACAGGATACCCAAAGGTATGGAATTGCTTCTGTATGAGAAGTGATAAAAATTGAGTTAAGGATTTTCCTTTGCCCTACATTTTAAAAGAAACCCATCAAATCATAGGTGGAATGGAGCTAACCAAAGATGCATTATGATTTGAGGAGTTTCCCTTGTTTATTTTTTGTTCCCTCTAGTACAAGAACATGTCAAAATGAGGTGAGTTTATCACGCACTAGATTCAAAATAGGCAGAAAGAGGCGGTTCTCCACAGAGAGTGTAGTTAATCTACGGAAAGCATTTCCATAGAATGTTCTAGATGCTGAAAGTATATGTGGGCTCAAGGGAAAACTGGACAAATTTGTCAAAGAGAAAATAATAATTCATTACTAGTAGAGGGACACATTTCTAATTCACAAAGGACCTAACTGTGATTTTCTAGTGTGTTCAGAGAACTGATTTTTGACTGTTCTCTTCTCTAGTCATCTGTTGGCTACTGTTGGAGACAACATCCACAACTGGATTGGTATATGTTGTTCTCGAATTTATTAGATTCCTTGCTTCTGGAGCATAACTGAACAATGCAGCCTCAAATACAATAGGAAGGGGAACTGAGTTACCCTATTTTGGAAATATTTTGTGGCAGGACATTGAACATATTCAAGAAGGTAATGCTGGAGGAATTTTTCCCTTTTAGCTTGTCCTACCATTTAAAAATAAAGGACCCAGTAGATTAAGTTCTTCTGTGATAAGTTTATCAGTCTTTTTGTTAAGATAATCTCTCAGTAAAACATTAGACCTTAAGATGAAATCACTTTGAAGTTTGGGAAGAGAAGTAGCACAAGACCTAGGTGAAGCTTTTAAAAGGCCTTAATAGAGTATGTCATGTCAAGAGAAAATAAACAACATTTGTGGGAGCTTCTACCAGAGGACCAGAAGCTTCCCAGCTGCCAGAAAGCCAAGAAATGGCAGCAGTAGCAGTGCAGCTTGCTTCCATGCTTCAATTTTCTGAAGGCATGTTAGTACATACTCTGCAGTTTATCTACCTAAAGAAAAAAAAAAAAAAAAAAGGAACACATTAGATATCTATTGGGCCTGCAGAGAGAGGAGTCTGTCCCAGTCATCATAGCTATCCGTGCAAATGATAACTCTCATACATGATTGGATCACCTGCCAGAAAGATCTGATGAATTACCATTTGACTATGCCTCCATTATTCATATCTTACCCAGAGCACTGGTTACCTATGCATAAACACTGGAAGCACACTATGCCTTGTATATGAAATATGTATAAGTAGAATCATTATCATATAATTACATGTTAAAAATATTTTAAATATAGTTTTACATTTAAAATAACTTTCTGTTTGGTATCATGCAAAAATAACTTTTTAATGGGCATTGTGGATTTGGATTACTCAGCTACCACCTGTGAGATTATAGTTAGAGCTGACTGGAAAATAATGTATAATTCCTATTCACCTTTTTGAAAGAAAAACTTTCTGATATTTACTATATATTTGCAGAAGTATTTGGGGGTTTTCCTCAAAATGGGATAAAAGACTTTTGGGTATTATTTTCATTAAAATGCTAGAAATTTTAAATTAAACTGGGCTGAGTGGTGTTTTTTAGCTCTAAAAAGTTTCAGTGCTATGTTTTTGAACATCACTGTGTACTGCTTATTTCCTGTGAACAAGCATTGATTCAGTCAGTGCCAACTCTTCTGTAACAACGAAATAAGAATTCACAGTGCAGAAAAATGTGAACCAGATGGGAAGGGCATGTCCCAGTTTTCCTAAAATTAGCATAGCTATCAAATATATATATAGTTATGCATGTGTGTATGCAATTCAAGAAAATTAAAAGGAACCTTATGTTTCCCAAATTCTGAAAAACATTAAGAGCAAGATTTATAGCTTAAGGGTATTACAGGACCATTTTACTGGGATATAGTGGATCCTGCAACATGATTAAGCTCCCCATTATGGAAATGGAATTTGTATGAACAAATTGAAGAATTAAGTGTTATCTGATCTCTTTGTACATCCAGGATCCTAATCTGAATGTACAGACATTTGGCCACAAACACAAATATCTCCTCTGCCAGATTTGTGGATTTAATGCATTTGCATGCAGCTTTGCTGTACAGGAGAAAGACTTGCCTTATGATTGCATCTACCCTGATACGCCTGTTGAATTATTAAGGGGATTACACTATTGACTCTATGGTGAGTCTGCCCAGGGACAGTACTAGCAGAGAAAGGCTGTTTGGAAAGATATGTTCATATCTTTTTAAAGGTATGGGAACTGTTGTGACTTAGAATACTTCTGCTGCAACTTAGATGGGGAGGTCTGCCTGTGTCTGTCATGGTGTAACATCTTATACCCTGAATGCCAGATTTCTGGAAGAGCTCTTCCCAATATCTCTAGAGAATGGCATTTCAAAGCTTGGGATTTCCCTCTCCATGGAAATTCTAATGCCATAAGAAAGCTTTAATATTGAGTCAGACAAAAACTAGACAATCTGAAGTTTTCCACAGAAAGGAACTATTCTGGCTTGATTTTTCAGAAAACAAGACTGAGCAACACAGAAAAAAATGCCCAGGGATACCCCTGCACTGAAAAGCAGTCTCAGGAGCTGGCAGACCCTTGGCTGAATATGGTTCGCAGGGACTCTACAACTATAAAAATTGCCATCAGAGTGTGTTGTGGGGTGGTGGAAAGCCCTGAGAGGACATCTCAAATGGGAGCTCTCAGGACTGCAGACTCCCTTTCTCCCTTTTGCAAAACCAGTCACCTGAAGTAAACACTTCAGATAGAGATGGAGGCTCATGGGACTTTTCACTTTGGGAACCTGAATTCTCTGGAGATCCCAGCTGGGAGCTCACCTGCATGGTTGGGCTTCTTTGCAGCCCTAAGGACCCAGACGTCCCTGCAGCCCAGTTGCTGAGCTGGCAGAAAGCAGGCAGGCATCTTGTGGAAGTTTATTGAAAATGAAATGCCTCTGTGAAACCTTCTGGGTTCAGTGTTTCTACATTTTTCAGTGAAAAACTGTTCACTTGGAAAATTCTTGACCAGCTTTTTCTGGAGGCTGTAATTTGAGTGAATTAGACATGTACCATGAGAAATGACAACAGATCATAGGGGTGAAAGGAGGAAAGGAAAACTGATATTAGGAGAACAGCTGTAACAAGGAATTCAGATAACGTTTTCCATGTTTTGTTTTTTTTTCAACGTTGTAGTTTATGTTCTCTTCTGTATTTCCAGGCATGCAGCTCTAAATCACAGATCAGTGCTGCAAAGCAGACAAGCAGCATGAGTTATATTATAGATCACAGCTCACTTTGGCTTTTTTTTAGTCAGGCAAGAGTTTGGGCTGGATAGTGTATATTTACAGAATACTATTGACAGTTTTTATTATTAAAAAAAATGCATTAAAGAAAATCTTATTTCCAAAATAATATCAAATTGCAATCAGGTGTTTATATGTAAAAGTAGAAGCACAAGTGTGAAAAACATCATGGAAAACACTTTTAGGAGGCTACTTAGAGAACTGGCTGCATAACTCCTATGGGGGTTTGTGGCAGAATTTCCTTTGAAAACATGAGCCTAAATGTTTTGGTATCAGCTGGCCTGAATGCTTTCTGTAACACTGTGGTAGAAGTCACAGATGCTCAGAAAAAAAAGAGGAATCTGGGTGCCTAGATAGACAACTCTGAAAATTAGCAATGTTAGGTAAGCTGTCTTCTTAAAAGCTCAAGCTTTGAATGCATACACACTAATTGCAACTATTTTGAGGGAGAAGTAACTTTAAGCTGTCTTGCTTGGAAAAGCTTTGAAGTATTTGATAGAGTAATTAGCTTTAAATGGTTAATTCATTGCAGGTGTGCATATATTTGAGCATATTTAGTTTATTCTGCAGAGTTCATCCAGCTTTTAAGCACTGTTGGCTCACAGCTTGCAGGCTCTAGCTCCAACATGGGTTAACAGCATGGGTTTTATTATGAGCTTCCTTGCAGCAAGCAGGTAAAAGCAAAACTTCAAAACCATTTTCCTTTGTTGGGAGAAGCTCCTAAAGGAATTCAGAGGAAATGGTGCTGTCTGTCTGACACAGTTACAGTCAACCAGCAGTCTAGTGTCTCAGCAAGTAGCACTGCAGTCACTCAGTAATTTGTGTGCTTCATGCCTTGAAGGCTATAAAATAGTCTGTATGATATACAGCAATAGCTGAGTTGTTAAACAAAAGGATTTAATTCATGTTAACGCATGCAAGGATTCATCTGGATCGTGTGTCACCTATGCAACAAGAAATATAGATCAGGTGCTTCTGTAAGGAAAGGTGTGGTTTTTTTTTTTTAAATCTTCCACATTAGCTGTGTTTATAAAATATACTGCAATACGAGGTCTGCACTTCTTTAAACAGGGTTAAGTTCTGTACATAAAGTATTACCTGAGTTTAAAAAAAAGGACTGTATGACTACATCTCTAGGTGTCATTTGACCTACGTATTTTAACAGATTTCAGGGCTGAAATGAAATAAATTGACAGTTCAAGGCATAATGGCTGGCAGTATGACCAGCCCCAGTTCTACCGCTAGCCCATGAAATAGTGGCACAGCCACCATGACACAAGCTCCTAGCAATGCTGAATCTGCTGTGGGGCTGGGCACACGTGGATATCAGTGGAGCAGCCTAAGGAGGAGAGGTGAGGAGTCTGCCTGTGCAATACACAGCTCTGAGCACTTTCACAATCTTTGTATGCAGGCAAGGGCAAGCTTACCCCAGCCTCCAGAGCACTCTGCGGAAGATGAATGGTAGCAGGTACTGAACCATCATGCAGACTCGGTTTGCAGTTCCCATGATTTAGACAGCTCTAATGTAGGTGAGAATGGGAAGGCAAAAGCCCAGTTGGCCAGTATGCACCCTGAGCTCAGCTCTTATGCACAACATAATTCATATGCATAATATGCATTGGATTCAGGCTACAGCCAGAAAAGTGGATGGAAATATGGTGGCTGCAAACTCCAGTGTGCTAAAAACGGCATTTACCTTGGTAGTGAAATATAATCTAGGCTGACCAGTGCTGCCTTCAGCAGCCTATGGTGGCAGGGCTCCTGCAAGAGCTCAATTTACTTTGTAGCTGCTCTTTTCCCAGCAGAGCCTTCAAGAAAGGAAGACAGCAGCAGTGCCGTTTCTTCCGTAGACCATTCTTTAGGAGGATGACCTTAAACAAGAAAAACGAAAAACCAAAACACACTGGTTTTTATGTGTCACGGTTTTCCCCAGATATTGGAAGTGTTTACTGTACTGCATTTTACAGCATTCTGCACCATTATAATGGGCTTATTTCTAGTTGGCAGTGTCTTTTGTACTGTGATGTGTTTCTCATAACTACATAACTGTTTCTTTAGACTGATTTTTACAAAACATAGTTTTAAAAAATGTAAGCTCAAATGTATACCAAATCAAAAAATATGAAAGCATCATTAGTTGCCTAATTATGCCACAAAAATATTACATGTAAGATAGAGTCATCCTCATCGTCACTATATAGTAACAAAGGTAACAGCAGCGAATAATGAAAATAATGAAGCCTGTGCTTCTCTTTCCACATAGAGTAATGTGCTATCTGTATGTGTATAAGAGTTTGCGTGTGGCACAATGATAATAATTTTGCCAGCAGCTAATGTGTGTTAGACATCTCCTCCCTGAAAGCATTCTATCTGGAACTAAACATTTAAATACAAGGAAGTGATTTGTCCTAGAGGTCAATGACACTTACTGGTTTTTAAAACTAAGCCTTATTTCAAACATACTTGTCTCATTGTAACTTGCAGCCACTAGCTTTTGCTATAGCTTTGAGAATGACACTGCCTGCTTCCACAGACGTGGTCCTGATGTTTGAGTTACATCGACGAGAGGCAATGTGGTGTAATTGGCACTACCAGTCTGTGTGCAATCCAGGTATAACTCAGGCACTCTCTTCCACAGAGCTGCCAGTCTGGTGCCTTTTACAGGAATTAGAATTTTCTTTAAATCTTTATGCAGAAAGAAATGGTAGTGCTGGGGCTGCACAAGTGAAAGTGCATCAGAAACATCACCTGCCCTTCACAGTAGTGACTGGAGAAATTGTGCTACCTCCTACCAAGTGTACTCTTTAAAAATTTCTGAGAATATTGATATTAATATTAATATCAAAAGCAAAACTATAACACAAGCCCACCTAGTGCTGCAGTTCATATACCATTTCTTGTGTTCCAAACTCATACTAACACTGTTAAAGAGAAACACAGGACTTTTAAAGTGCTTCACAGAGCATGTGTGTGCGTGTATGTATGTGCTTGTGTTTCCTATTTCTTCTTGATTTTTTCCCTTGATATAATGCTTGCTTTTCTCTCTTAGTTTCTACTGAATTTCTGAAAAGCCATTGTAGTTACACATCTTTTTCCCTTGTTCATGCAAGACTAGCCCAGAGACACAAGAATTCATGTCTAATTGACAGTTCATTGTCACTTGCTTTACCCCATGCCTTAAGTTCTGTGTAGAAGCCAGAGACTGGAGGTGTTTACTCCTTGTAGAAGTTTACACGGAAGTATACCCATACAGCTATATTTTGTTCCTTGCAGAGACACTCAGCTTTCCTCCAAAGTGATACCAGAAGATAAATAGTCCTGTTAGTGGAGTGTTCTCCTGCATCTAATTTACTTTACTGAAGCCACAGTGAAGTGCTGAATTAGTGTGAACTTAATGCCTCTGGTACGCAGAGCAACTTGTTCTGAGCTAACCTCGTTATTTCCACACTGTACCATGTACTCAGCTAGACTAACTATAATCTAGCAGTGATTGATGTACAGCCTGGATACAGATTCCCAGCATTTTTAAGCTGATGAACTGCTTGTAAAATGAGAGACATCTTTTGTTCTCCTTACCTTCAATCTCTTGTCTTTGCCTGACTGTAATTGAACAGGTTACTTACTCTTCTCTGGGCCATACTTAACTGTAAAATTTTTAGAAGTGGACTTTGCAATTTTAAAAATAAAAAATACAAGATTTTTAGAAGAGGGAAATAAGATATCCTGTTTCTTACCATCTTATTCCTTGTGAAGGTAGGATACTTAGGAATTTTGACAATCTAGCCACTTGGTTACCTAGATATAAAGTAAACACCCAAAGGCTTTCACTCTTACTGAAAAAGAGACTGGTCCACCTGTATTCACTAGCTGATGTCATAGATAGACTCTGTCTTAAAAGGTCTTTCATATTTATTTGAGCAGGGAAGGTTTGCATTTTAACTGAGATGTTCCATTGATCATTTAATTTGCTGTCAGTAAGATTACAGAAAAGAAATATGTGTTTTAGACCCACTGGGACAAAAACTAGTAGAAACCTTTTAAGATTTCTAGATTCCTGCCACTAAAGCAGATACTGTTCTTTCAAAAATTTTCTAAATCTGCTGAGATGAAAAATCAGGGAAAAAAAATAAAAGTCAGCTATATTTGTGGCAGTTTAATAACATCTGTGTCCAGTTCAACAATGACAGAAGAAAAGGATACAAAGCATCTGAAAAGTTCTTTTGGTTTGAAAATTCTGAGTCAAAACTTTTAGATGTTTCCAAAAGGAAAATATTTTTTAATCTTTTTTTTCACAGAACTTTTATTTTCTTCAAATGTAGCAAAAGTTCACCTTTTGGATAATTTCGCATGACAACCTGAACTACCCTCCATGAAATGTGAGTTACAGAACAGTTTCTTAAGTGTTCTCTATCAAATGCATTTCTGGGCTCAGAAACCCCCAGATTTTAAAGCAAAGTATATGAAAGTGTCACTGGAGATCATGTTTCTACAGAGGAAGTAAATTTGAGATGAGTGTGTGATGAAATGAATGATAACAAAGAAAAGCAATAAAAAGAAAGTTGAGTGGTTGTGGGTTAGAAGATAGAAAGAAACTGTCAGATGTAGTAGCTGAGAATTGCTCTGAAACAGGGAGAGCAAGACAAAGGTGAATTTTGGCAGAGCTTGTTTGTATGAATGAACCTGCCTAACCTTGCAGGCTGGTTAAGCAGTTTTGCAGAGCTCAGGCAGAGATCTGTGTTGACCACTTGAGCTGTCTTTTAACAGCCACATTTGAAGAAGCATAATCTTGAGGAAAAATCTGTACATAAAGTTAATAATATAAAGCCCTTTGTGTTACTGCTTTGGATTTTTTTCTGTTTTGATTTGAAACTGATCTCAAGTTTGATCCCTCCAAGAGAAAACCTGGGAAGTTGAAAGATAGTGACTGTATGGCAAAAAATAACAACCTAGAAACAAGTAGTCCTCATTTTTATCTGGGCTAGTCATTATAACATCCCCTTTTGCAGCCTAGAATCTTTGAAAACCATATACTTGTTTCCAGCTTGTTGACTTCAGGTGCTTTTAACAAATTTGGGAATTCCTTCTTCAGGAACTCTTAGATTGCTTCTCCCAGTTCATAGAACTGTTAGAAAAGAGTCCACTTGGGGATGATGAGAAATCTGGAACCAGTCAGTCCAAGATAAATCTGTGGAGTTTTACAGACAAAGTGGGATGGAAAATCTGCAGAGGGTAGCTCACTTTTGCCTGTGAGGGCCAGTATTATGTTTTCTCTGCAGTATATATCAGGAAAAATGGCAGCTTAGGAAAAAAACAAAAGACAGTAAGCATGTTTCCTGGTTCAAAGAAGTCATCAAAAAAATACTAGTTTTGCTACAATTTGTCTTTTTGGCCAAGTAAGTAGAAAGAAGTATGTTTTGAATTATTTAATGTAACAAGAAATCCAGATTTTTCTGGGCTACTTAGCACCCAAAATCCCACTTCCAATACTTACCTAAATTCTTAGATAATCCATAGATATATGTAGTCATATCCCTTGTTTTTGCTATTCCAGAGGACAAAAAAAATCACCATACTTCTTACTGAATTAAATTGCTGGTTACTGGTATTCATCTTCAGGTTAAAAGAGAAAAAAAGGAGGGAAGGAGGGGTGCGATAAAAAAAAAGTGTCATTGCCTACTTTCAGGGAGAGGAAAATTTCTTAATCTCTCTTGAAAAGGTTTCATTTCTAAGAATTTACTAAGCTTTATGTCCAATTCTCCTTTCAAAGTTAGATTACGTATGGGGCCAGATTTTCAATTGGTATAATTCTGTTAATCTGCTGGCCTCTAATGCACTCATCATAGTTTAAGCCACCAAAGAAGGTTTGACTCTCAATCTTCTGTGAAGCTGTCTTTACACCAGTGAAAATCAGAGGTCACTGGTCTCAGAATATTGTTTATCATGATATGATTTTAAAAGCTCAAATATGTCCTAGGGTTTGATAGGAGCAATGGTAATGCTTAGCATCTCCATGTGCCAAGCTTTATTTTCTCTACTAAAAACCAGTTACACGTATTTTATGGCTTTGTGATAGTGTCACATTTAGGGGGCTCAAAAATCACCACTGGACTTATGTCATCTCTATTACAAAGGTCAAGTGTAGTAACAGGGAAGCTAGTACTTGACTTTGAAGGACATTTTACTAGTTTATGTTCTGGGTTTTTTTTAATGTCTTCAAGGCCAACAGTTTGTAAGAAGTCGCTTGAAGAAGTCAGGGTATACTGGTTTCATAGAGCCTTGTGTGACTTCAAAATTTTTCTGAATAAAAAAATTGTTCCTCCTTTCCTAAACAAGGAAGACTTGCCCATATGGATGATAGAAGAGCATGTGATGGGTATACCTACTCATGCTATTCAACCTAGAGAAAATGCATTTGGATTTGGAGGAAAACTGTGGAGAGAAAGTAGTAAATAGCAGTCATTTGTGTCACTGTCTATTCCCCTTATACATGACAGAATCAGTTGCAATGAAGGTAACTTTTTAAAAGCTGAGACTGCCACCATAGTGGCCACCGGCAGTTTCATGAGTGTCTCCTGACCTGCTGAAGAACATTTCTTTCTTCTAGGGCAGGAACAAAGATATCAGCTGCATAACTCAGCTGACCATGTTATAGTGATTTTTGACTGTGAGCACTTTTATTTTTAAATCCAAGGGGGCATATATCCATTCTGAATGAGTCCAGCATTTGGGGGACTCATGGTGAAATTCAACCTCCAGTTAGAGCTAGGGCATAATGCCATAGCCCAACCTCACTGCTGTCTCTTAAATGTCTTGCATGGGATCCTGAGATGTGAGATCAGTGGAATCAGGAAGCACATGCTTGTCTGCTGAGGACTATGGAAGCAGTGGGACCATCTTTCTTCACTGACACCAAAGGTAAACAGATGGGTTAGAAAAATTGCTAAAACAGTGCAGTTATTGTCAGCCTGCAGTCAGCAAACACAGAAGTAAAGGCAGAGCAAGTAAAAGAGTATGAGCAGGAGATGCAGGACTTCCAGCTGAGCAAGACTCTGGAGAAACCCACAATTAGCATTAAATTCTGAAAAAGTAAGCCAAGATTTGTCTCCACATTGTTTTTTGTAATCAGGTTTAAAGCAAGAATAATGGATCTTGTCTCCTTTGAAACGTACTTTGACAATGGTACTACACAGGTGCTATGTACTATCAACAATACAAATAAGGCGTTTTCATTAATAATCCTTTATATAAGAGCAAGCACTCCTTACTTTAATTTATAATGAAATAGATTCTTCTATAATGAAGCAGTGCTAGTTTAGAACTATGCCAAAGTTTATTGGCCTTGTCTTCAAACATTCCCAGGTACATTGCTATTGTTGGGGAAAAACAAATTCTCAAATACTTTCTAATTTCTGTCTTTGTGTCTGTAATTGATATTGTGTCATTCCCTCTTCCTGCACAACCTCCAACATACTTTACTTCAGGCAACCCGAAGTGTATAAGGGTAAGAAGTTCCTTTTGACCTTGGAGATATTTTCACTTTATGTCGAATGCAAATTGCTGCATTCAATCTCAGAAGGAAATGTGCTTTTATGAGTACCTTTTGTAGGCCTTGATTCTCTGTTTGGTGTATCATCTAGAAAATGTTGTACAAAATGTTTTGAGCTAAATGAGGAGCATCTGCAGCTCTGAAACAAGGGATGGATGTGTGGGTTATAAAATAAAACTAGTTACCAATGATATGCAAATTGCAAATGATTCATAGCTTCCTGTGAGTTTGGTAAAACACTTAAATACATGTCTGAAGCCTCTTCAAATGTATTCAAATAGTTTCAGCCTATAAGGGCAAGATCATGATGTTTTTATATGGAGTGTGGATGGTGTCCTTCTCCACAAGTAATCTAATTGACATAATAAATTAGGGTAATAACAATATGATACTTAAGTTCACCAGAGGCTCCTCAGGAGATTTCCAGAGTATTTTTTGAAACCATACTGCATTTTTCTACATATTGGGGTCAGTATCCCATAGAATACCGGTGAAAAATACGTCTCCATTCTGTGCTCAACCATCTAAGTATTAGCATGATGTACAGTAAAAATATGAATACGGTGTCATATTGAAGGTGATTATCCTTGCTTGTACAGCTTCTTAAAATGGACCTGAGCTGATGTTGACACTTAGGAGCCAACTGCTTCACCATTATTACACCTTACCGCATCATCCTAGAAGAGTCTAGTATTATTACAGAAAGTCAAAGTTTAACTTTCCTACCCTGTATCTCATCTGTTGCAGTGCTTGTATATGCTTTGCTTTCTGTTTTAACTCACAGGTATTTTCTTCTTTTCTTGCTAGTAAGATATTTTGATCATAAATTGTTTTGAGAAAGCTATGTCCCTCTGCTGAATGCTGTGCTTTGAAAAGTTTCAATAGCTATTCAATTATCCAGCAAGGCATAGCCCTTCAAATTCTTATTACTTAAATAATGGGTAGAAAGATTAAAATGAATGGACGAAGAGCAGAAATAGAAATAACTTGAAACAGAGAGCCAGATATAAAAGGAAACAAGTTTAGAGGAGCCTGCCTTGTAGACAGAATATGTGGATGTCTTTACAAATATGTGCGTAGTTGTATCTCTGTCTTTTTCCTCTTTAAAGTAGCTTGTTAGTGTGGAAAGTTACCCTTTCATTCACTTTCCCCTGCTACACTGAAGACAAGGGAAGATGTTCTTAGAATATTCAACAAAATGCACAGCCACTCAAGCTGCATTACCCAGTGTGTGCTTGTTTCGAGTTCATCACTACTGAAGGGAAAAACATTTTCTTTTCCTATTGTAATTTTAGATTAAAGCTAATTGGTTTTGCCCTATAAGGAAAAGAAGACTTCAGATGATTTCTTTCCCTGTGGAAAAAACAGAGTTAATTATAAAACTGATATTGTCACTCAGCAGAAGATAAAACTAAATCTGTCATCTTGTATGACTGCCTTCCTATCACCACATGAAAGCGAGCGAGAGAGAAAGAGCTGTCTGTTTGCTCAGCAGTAGTCCATTTGAGAAGAGAAAAAGAGAACTCAGCTTCAGTAAAGGTATGATGTCAAACAGTGATGCCAGGAGGCATTTTCAAGCATCCCAAATGAAAAAAAATGGAAACCCCAGACTGATGTAGGCAACATTGCCATAAGCACAATTAGTATAGTATGAATCAATGCTAGGGAAATGTACCTTAGGCCTCAGTTGCTCAAAACATCTGAACTCTGAGAAGGGTGTCTACTGGGAACAAAAGCATGGCTTATCAAAACTGTGGTGTGACAATAAAAGTGTTACAGTCAGGGCCTTACATTCATTGTATTTTCAGTTTTGCTACTCTCACCTGAAGATTTCTTTTAGTATTAACCCTAAGTCAGCAACCCAGCTGCAGATCAAAATATACATATAGCAGTGTCTCTACCTCCCATGGTCTATTTCATTTTTGGCTCACATCTGTCAATAAATGGGAATGTCTTTATTTTGTAGTTGATGCATGGTCTATTCACCCGACACTTGCAGTAAAAATTAATGCTTCATTTATATTAAATATGCTTGTTATTCCAGGGTTTTAGTAGAAGACACCTCTGGGGTTTAAACAGATAAAGGTGCAAAATTTTGTTAGTGCTTCCATAAAAAGGTAAAGATTTGGGAATTAATGTATTTTATTTAAACAAAAGCTTTTTTTTTTTTAAAGCATAAATAGAATAAGGAATGCCATGGAACAGACTAATCTGTGCTCATCCAGCATATGTTGGTGCATTGCTTTTGTGACTTATGTTGCTTGAAGAGACAGTATTGAGCAATATTCATTGCTTAGAGCTTGAAAAAGAATGCAAGCCTCATGATGGGATATAGGGGAAAAGTCCCCTGTGGAAAGATTTTGAAAACCTGTCTCAGTCTAAGCAATTCTGAAAGCAAAGGCAAAAATGACACCACAAAATGTTTTGAATCTGGGAATAAAGTTGCCTTTGATGAGGTTACTTAGAAACCTGGAAGAGGTAGAAGGATCAGGGAAATTCTGAAGGTTGCCAGTTGAAAATAACTTGTGGAAAATGTGGACTGTATTCAGGGAAGCATTTAATATATGTTTATGCTGTAAAATGACTTCTACGTGTGGAAAACATTTGCTTTCCTTAGATAGGCAAATCTATTTCTATACAAGATAATAGAAGTCAGAGGTGAAAAAGACTTCATTAGATCATTTTCTCTGTCCCCTTCCAATGAAATAATTTTAGAAAGCTGTACACTGTTTGAGCTTTCTAAATGGCTGTCAGCAATTTCATACCCATGTCAATAGTGTTTTTCCTTAAAAATTCAGTTTTGTATTAGCAATAGCACTCAAAGAAATAGTGCCTTTCTGTGATATAGCAAGTTTTTTTAATCTTCTTAGGTGATTACAATCACTAGCCTTTCAAATTTGTGCTTATATCATCACACAAGCTTTGATATTAAATTTCCCCAAAAAGGCACTACCAGAATTGCTTTGTTTTCTTATTTTATTATCACACATTTCTAAAGCAACCATCATGAATGTCTTCTTACACAAACATATCCAATATAGGATTTCTCTCAAAATGGTAGTAGAGCTCTATAACATCTTCTGTACATCAAAGTCTCTTAATAAAATTGTCAGATATTAAGTGGAGTCCAGAGATCTCAACACTTGCTAATAAAATGTTTTGCTGGGAGATATACCTTGCCTTGAAAACAGTAAAATATATAAATGGAGATAGGAAAGATTAAGCCTTTTAACTTCAGGAGGAAGCCACAGCTACAGAACTTTCCTATATAGATAGATATATATATTTTTTTTGGTAAACATAAATTTTAGAAATTCACGTAACTAGGTAGGCATATAAATGGAGTTTGGGCCTCGAGTTGGGTGCACAACTGAGCAGGCAAACCTCTATTGCGAGCACTGACAGAGTATACTTTCTGATGCAGGGAGCAGCATGTGTTGGAATCTAGTGGGCAGTTACTGGGTTGATTTTTCAGATAATTTCAATCACAGTATAGTACAGAAATCTACCGTGGCTATGGCATAGGTGATGTTTGTGCCCTGGGATGACTCTAGGGTAGACTTTCATTCAGCAGAAAATGGCATGACTGACATTGGTCTTTTCGGCCTCTGTGACTGTCTGAGAGCCAAATGGACTTTGCAGCTAGTACCTATATGAAAGGGAGCAGATAAAAAGTCTCATTCCAGTCAGGCAGCCAGTCTGGAACAATGCAAACAGTTTGGAAATACTTCTGCTCATCTCCTCTTTTGTATTGAAGCCCCATAATGCACTTTTCAAGCAGCAAGAATCTGTCTGCTCTAGTGCTACATGGTTAAGAAATTTGAATATTATAAAGCATTGAAAATTATTACATGTGGAAATATAATACTGAACCAGGGAGGCTGCCAACATAGTGTAGAGGATAGTCTGAAATTTTCTGCCTGGTGAGCCATAGGGAATTGAAGATTTCCTTTTGCCTCCACAAAAAAAATATTTGGTTTTTCTCCTGAGGTCGTCTCAGCCTGTGCCACCTAATCATGTCTCTAACTTTGCAGAGGCCTGGGGGATAAATGGCATCTTGGTTGCTCTTGTTCTTATCTTGAAATAGACTCTGGATTTATTTTTACTGGGAAATAAAATGTAGATAAGGTTTTTGGGTGTGCTGCAGATATATGTGTAACATATGGAATGCCAGTCTAAAAGCACAGTCCAGTGTCCTTTGTGGTCTTGATTTCTGTGAATCTTATTTTCTGCTGCAATAAACCCAAACATTTATCTAGAAGCAGAAAGACCCTGTGGTATCTATGCAGTATTCTCAAAAAAAATGTTTGGTCAAAGTTACCATGTAATTATAAATGGTATAGGAAAACTTTGTTCCTGCCATTGTTCTCACTGTTGCCAGTGTCAGTCAGACTTGACTCTATGTAAAGTCACTGGAGCCCACCCAGCATGAGTCAAACCAAATGAAATCAGAACAGACACTGCAAGCAGTGGTTAGTTAAGGTATGGATAATAACTGTTGGCTGGTGTTTTGTGGCTTCTTTGCTGCCTGCTCATTAAAAATCAGGCTTGTGATCTTCAACAGTAAGCAAGAGACTGAGAACTCTCACCCGCCTCTGAAAACCTTTTGGTGGTGCCACAAGTATCCATATATGCAATAAAGTAGCAACATAAATCTTGTCAGATGTCTGCAGTTCTGTGTGTTTGTGCCCGAGAGTACTGCATTTTCAGGCAATTGCTTTCCCAGTGTTTTGCTTTTCCCTCCCCTGGAAGGATGATTCTCTAATGGTGCTCATCACTTGTACTCATTCTGCAGGCAGGCATGCTGGGCAAGTAGCTAGATCACTGTGTAATACAAAAATTAAAAAAAAAACAAACACAAAACAACCCTCTGATAATCTTCACAAATTGTTAATAAGAGTGTCAGATGACATTTCCCTTGTCATATGGGTGTCATTAAAAAAACCCAACACAAACCAAAACACTCTACTACTCAATATGTGAAGCAAATATAAAGTTGTGTAATATTACCATTTGTATCTGAAGGGCTTTCTATTTCTATTTCCACTTTTGACATCTACAGCACAGTGTGATATTATTTCTTCTTTGAGACCTTGACTACAATGATGTTAAAGACATTCAGCAAAAGCAGAGTCGGCGCCATAATTTGGGTTGACTTCATGATACAATTCCTAATCTAAGTATTTAACATGATGATAGATTTTAAGACACAAAATCTAACTCTGTCTCCATTTTATACTTCTTTTACTATAGGGTTTAAGGATTTACTCTAAGAGGGATTATTTTCTTGCTTTTGCTGAGAATTTCTGTCAGGTTATTTCCCCTCCAAAACCATAGTTTGATGTGTTATTTGTGAAGCATCTAACTATTCAACCTTTACAGTACCATTAAATCAGGTGTGCATGTGGGCTGTGAGCAGTAGCAAGCAACAAAAGCAGAAAAGAGCTTTTGTGTTCTATTAAAACATCTTTGTGAGTTTAACACCCCACCCCCAATTTTAGTGTTGATGATGAAAATTGTTGCTAGGAGAAGAAATAGAAGAAATTGGCTAGAATTTCCATCCTGCACCCCCAATACAGTTGAACTTCAGAGTTTTGGTTAGCCAGAGACACCCATGCTGCTTATGAATGAGATTGTCTAAAACCATGATCTAGTTCAGTCCTAAAACACTAGCTTGGATGCCAGGAGGATTACAGCCCTATTACCACTGTGCTGCGCCCAAGGTACCATGTCCTGTTGAAACACCTTATGTGCCTCTTCTATTTCAATTAGCACATCCAAAATTAGGTAAGAGATCGCCAACAGCTTCAGCACATCATTTATGCATACTTGTTATGTATTTCAGCTCACAGATTTCATGTTCTTTAAACAAGAAAGTAGCTTCTGTGACATATTCTGTGATAAAGCAGAGATCTAATTCTGATGTCCTCAGACCTTGTGTCATCATTCATATTTAAGGAAAGTGCATATTGCAATTCAGACATGATGATGTACTGGTATGACTGGCTGTGTAAAACACACAGCGGGGGGGAGCCAGTCCCAAGGCCCTGCCCTGGCACACATCAACTTGCATTGTCTCTTTTGGCTTCAGAGATACTATTCTAACTTTATACTATTGAAAAGCATGAATATTGCCTCAGCCTTCATGGAAAGACAAAAGTCCTTATCAAAATGGATTTCACGGGAGTGCATAATTACTATAAACTAAGGCCTGAGTAGTCTCATAGTTCAACATTTCTGCATATGCTGCATGATATAGCACAATGATAAAATCCACATCAGAATTAAACACTTGGTTTGATACAGCAGATTTTGTTATTGGAATTACGTTGGAGCCAGATGTTTTCCTTCTAGCTTTAAAAGGCAGGAGTTAGACAAAGGTTGACTGCTTAACCTCAATCCAAAATGAAACTAGTTTATCTCATAGACTAAAAGAATATAATTTGAAGCTTATTTCTTTGCTTCATGTTGGAACAAAGTAGGTTGGCTTTATGGTCTGAATAATTTTATTTTGCATTATTAAGTTGATGCTATTATAAGCAGCTAGTAGTCACTCAGCAATAGAGACATTTCTTCATGCCATTATGTTTGGATTTAACTTTTCTGACCTTTATAGGTTATCTAAGAGAAAGAAAAAGCTCGAGAGGCATATCTTATTGTGCCAGACAATATATACAGTAAAGACAAGCTGCAAAGAGCCACGGTTTCATAGCATAAATCTTTTTTGCCTCAGCCAGGTTGGAAGTGCTCAGTAATTCACAGGAACAACCTTTAATTTACTGTTTTCCCTGGATACCACTGAGGGCTGGTAGGAGGGAAAAAACTTATTACAAAGAACATCTTTTCTCTATTGGAGAGCAAAGATAGGAGGCAAAGGATGCCAAGGATTGGTATTGCTTCTCAATTGCCTATCATCTTGAAAACTGAGCTTAAATCTCTTTGCAAATAATACTTTAAATGTACGTTAGCAATTTCTTTAATTTTATAGTAGGCAGAAAACAAAACCAGAGACACTAGTTAAATTATTTTAAACAGCTAGTGTTTGTTTTAATATGTCAGTGAGCTCTGAGGATATACGTATTCCCTGCCATGATAAAATGTCTCCTCCTGCTCAAGTTCTGAGGTCCCTCTATAAGCTACAAATGAAATTTTGGAGGATAAAAGATCATTTGCAAGGCTTTGTCACAAGTCTTGGGAATCTTGTTTGTTCTATTTGCTTGTTTATCAGAGCAGTTGCTTATATTTCTTAGGTAGAGAGAAGAAGAAAGAGAAAGAGAAAAAATGTCAAATATAGAGAAAATGAAAGGAATAGAAACTGCAGAGTCTTCTCTAGTTCAAAGAATAATATTATTTATTTTGTATTTACTTGCTTTCCTGCTACGGTAAGTTTCTTGCTTTTAGTAGCTTCAGGTGCATTTTCATTATTCAGTAGAAGGAGGCATGGTTGCCAGCACCATAACTGTGTGCTTTTCAGTGCCATTAGGCAATGAATGTCAGTAGCATTTATCGTTACTTCAGTTACTCTAAGCTCTATAGGCTCTATTGAAAGAGACACACAACCATGACAGAGAAATTTGCACAGTATGAAGAAAGACAGCAGCAGTTAAAAGCATACTGCTTCAGACCATGACTTCTGATTTCTCAGAGTATCACTCACAGCACTATGCACTTCCTTGAACAGAAAAGTCATGTCTCAGTTCAAAGAAGAAAGGCTCCTCCTAAACAAATGCTTAGCATGGTGTTTCAGGGGCATTTCGGGAATTCCTAGAGTGTTGCACATAACAGACACTTGAAGAAAAGCATCAAATAGTGTATCTGTAATCCCTAAGTCATATGAAAATGACATTAGAATTGGACTGGAGTGTATAGAACAGAAAGAGGTGAAATAACAAGTAATGTCTGGGACAGTCGTGCTCTGATTCTCCTCTTTCATGTAAGTGTAATCTCAAATCATCATATTTTTTCTATTATCAGAGGACTTTCCTTTTTTTAAAAAAAACATAGAGACAATTCACTGAACACTTTAGAAAATAAAGTATTTAGAAAATTACTCAAATCTGAAGATGTGAAACGTGAACTATTGAAATTTTTCCCCTTTAGGTTAGTAATGTGTTAGGATTTCACTAGTACTATACTAACATTGTTCACAGTTAGCAGAGTTGATGAAGCTTTGGTTTTATACATTGTTGGTGGTATTTTTATTCCAATATTTGAAAATTCCATTTCATATTTTTAATATATATATAATCAGTTTTATTTGAATAACATTTAATTTAATTCTAATACTCAGTCCTTCAATTACTGCTTACGTTGGAAGGAGTTGTTCTACACCAGCCTGCTTCTCAGTTCCCTGGCCTTTGTGAAAATTTTTTTAATATGGGTTTGCTATAACATTTAACACTGATACATGCAGCAGACCTTATACCAATGGAATTTTCATGTGTATTACAACTTTAGTAATAATGTGCTTCAGGGTGTGGTATCTCCCTCTCCACAATACGCCTGGTAACACCTTTTTCCTTCTTCCATCAGGAGACCATACTTTATCAGCTTTCACCAGGAGGTAATGCCTCCCATCCCTTTTAAGGTGATTTCCTCATTATTTATGTTGAAGGTGATTTAATACTATCCTGTGCTGTATGTGTAACACAAAGCGGTTTTATAACTAAAATGTACAGCAGTCACATGGACAGTATTAGATTGACATCTCAATAACTATAGTCATTGTAACTATTACTAGCTGTACTGACAGGGGATTTAAGTCCAATTTCAGTATATCTTTGCCTTTGAGACTCTAAAGACCCATACAGTAACTTGATTTGTTTATGATTAACTGAAAATGGAAAACTCCACATGGTGTGAACAATAGCTTGAGGTTGTCACCCATGTTTTAACTGACAAATGAGTACCGAGGCAGTGTTTTCTGAATTAGGGTGTTTTCATAAGCAGAAAGTACAAGGTATTTAATTACCAAACTTTAGCTTTTAGTATTCTTCTTATCATTATTATTGTTGTTGTTGTTATTATTATCCTCCTCATCATTGTTATTTATTATTATTTAGAAGATTCTTACAAAATGAGTTAAATTACCTGTGGGCTAACATGCGCTACCAGGCTTTGAATCACCACTCTGAGAGGAGTTCCAATGATTTGAGTAACATGTTTCAGGCCTCATGTAAATATTAGTTGAGTTTCCCAGTACTTTTTTCTAACTGATTAAAAATTCAGTCTCATCACTCATCTTCCTTCCTCTTCAAAGGACTTGGAAGTGGTAACAGGTTATGTTAAGTCATGCTGGGAGAAGTTGCTGAGTACAGTCATCATAGAATCATAGAATCATTTAGGTTGAAAAAGACTTTTAAGATCATTGAGTCCAACTGTAAACCTAGCACTGCCAAGTCCCACTAAACCATGCCTCAAAGTGCCATGTCTATGCGTTTTTAAATACCTCCAGGGATGGTGACTCAACCAGTTCCCTGAGCAGCCTGTTCCAGTGCTTGACAACCATGTCAGTGAAGAAACTTTTCCCATTATCCAATCTAAACCTCCCCTCTCAGGCAGGCAGGTCAAATGCACACCCTTCCTGCTGCTGTCACTGGCATTGGGAGTCAAAGAGATTACTGCTCATGTGTTGCTGTCCTGAGGAAGTGTGGGGAGGCCCCCTAATTTTTATGTGCTAACTTGTTGAGCTAACTGTGGAATTTATACCTCACCATCTACCTCTTGCACTTGAAGCGCATTACTGTTTTTTTCCAGGGTATTTTCTGACATGCTTTTCTGCTGATTGGCAATATTATTTGAGCAGGTATCTGAACAGCACATTTTATTTTCCTGGGTCATGTAGGTTGCTAGACGTGTCTCAAGTAGTGGTAGAGACAGGAGAGAGGGTCATGCTGAAGCAATGTGGTTGAGACAAGAATTGCTTCTGTCGGGCAGATGTCAGCTTTAAGCAGGTGTGAATCAGGATGATTGTGCTGGGCTGTGTTAGCACAATGCCACAGTGTCATCCAGTCTTGTACCACGTGACATCTTATTATGTTAATGTATTTATATAGGTGGATAAAATTAGAGTTGCCATAAGTAGCAATTTTGGATTGCCTAGATTTGCATTTTTAAAATCTTTTTTGTATATCATGCATTTCTTTATTCCTCCTACATATGTCAATAAAGGTAATGAATTAAATTTTATTATCGGTGATGCTATTCTGCTTTGTTTGTAATTGCTATGCTGTTGTAATACTAAGTGAGAAGAGTTATTTTAAAAAGTAAAATTCTATTACTACATTTTAAAATCATTGTAAGTATATCTATACAAAGAAATGCCATTTCCTGGTGAGAAAGCATCGTATCAGCTAATGTCAGTTCTTGTTTACTTGTATTATAGTAGAGTCCGTTACTTTTTTTATAGTAGGGACCAAACACTGTACAGATTCCAGAGGTTATTACCTTTCACCAAAAGCTGTAAATGTAAGTAGAGAATACTGATAAATGAGAGTTGCAAAGAAGCCTTATAAGTACCATTTTTTAACCTGAGAGAGCTGCCTAGCTAGGCAAAGACAACATCCGTAAATTGGTCAGTATCTTAAAGTTTGTCCCACGTGCTGGATTCTGTAATGAGAATAAATTTCTGGTGTGTTTAGTGGTATGGCAGGCATACGTGTAAGCTGTGTCTTCGAAGATGTGGCCTTGTATTCACTGCACACATAATGGCAGATGCAGGCCCATCAGGGCTTCTCTGAGCACTGACCAAAGTGGAAAATGTACACAGCTGGATGCAGCATGGTACCTCAGCTTCCCTCCTGTCCTGGGTCCCTGTGTACCAGCCTCAGCTGTCTGGAGGATCTGTGGTCTTTGACTCACTTTCTCTACACTACTGGATCCTACTAGAGACAGAGGCTGCCCTGCTGTGAGAAGAACACAGGGAGCATACAAACAGCTGCAAGGAAATGTGAGGGAAACAACTAGGTGAGATCCATTTGACATATCTGAATCTATGGCAAGGAAAGGAATTGAAGTAATTTCAATGTAATGCCCATCCAGTTCCTTAACCAAAAGTCCTTTTTTTCATTGTTGTTCACTGCTTGTGGGTTTGATGCATACAGATATTTGAAAAGTGTGAAGGCATATGTGAGTGGGGTACATGAGTCTGCAACTAACAGCTGTGTAGATTGTGACAGGAATTTTCCATGGAACATTTAGTCAAATGAATACTATTACATTCATTGTATGTTTCATTTGCTAACAAAAGATGTCCTTTTTTATCTGATGATAATCAGTGCTCCTGCTTTATGTTGATGTTGGGTTTAGAGGCTTCAACAAAAAATAAATGAAAAAAAAATTAAATTAAGATTGCTGTAGACAGCTCACTTCTACCCTAGCAGATCTGACATGAGAGCTTGTGGTGTAAAATGTGGTCCTCAAGACAAAAGATTTAGTTATGTATTGCTCCTGATCTTTTCTTAAAATTTAGTTTGACTCCATTGGCAGATTGTCTTATATTAGAGATAACTCTTGGCAAAGTTTCAGAACTGTTACAGTTACTGCATGATGACTGCAGAGAGAAGAGCAGTAAGCCTTCAGTTTATGGTACTGTATATTCTTTTCTGTAATATGTAATTGCATTCACATATTTCTGCTCTATAGTTTTTCACATCATATTTTCGATGTGGAAAATACATGTCATAATATTAAATGCTTTGTTTTGTTGATCAGTTTTCCAGTCTGCTCCTGATCCTGCTCAAACACACTGACAACTGGACTCTGTGTCTGACCCTTTTAGAAGTGGTTGAGCCTCTCTCCTGTTCTGCACGGCATAAATATGTAAAACATGCTACAACATCAATTTCAATTGCACCACCTTTTTCAGGTTTTAAATTTAGATTTAATGAGCAGGTGGCTCAGAATCAGTGCCATCACCTGATGTCCAACAGTTGTATTAAATAAGTTGGTGGTCTCATGATGTGCTAGCCCTGAGCAATGACATGCATTTCTAGGATGCCCAAGCTGGCCTAAGCAGGCTTGCTTTAGGACCGATTGCCCTGTTTTTCCCAGCAAATTACTCAGGCTTCTCCATGTTAGGCTCCATTGCACTCTAAGAATATGCCTTGAGCGCTCATACCTAGTGCGAAAGCACTGTTACTACTCTGACTAGCCTCAGGAAGAAACTTTCAGAGAGTAAATGTGTGAGGCAAGCTCTTTTATTGAAGTCTGAAGTAAAATACAAAAAAATCTTGCAATGTTTGCAGCCCTGTGTTGCATTAAATGGTAAAGGAATTTGGCAGAAAATAAACCCTTTTGCATTCCAGCTTATCCTCAGATGTCAGAGGGGCTGGGGGCGGCTAGGTTTAGTTTCTGAGTAATGTCCAATCCAGTGCTATAAGTCTGGCCATGTAACTATCACGATGACGGATGCACTTATAGCACACTGCACTCTCGGCTTAGCCGCGTTCAACGCACGAGAATTACCAGATTTAGGGAGTTTGGTTGCGTTAACAAACTATCATGACTAGATTAATGAGCAGAGCAGTTTATTAAAGCAACAGTACAGGTTCTTTTGGATTGCCAGTGATAAATACACTGTGGGCAAAGCACACGCAAATGATAATACAGTCAACTGTAAGCGCATAAAATTAGGAAAGAAAAGAGCTCTAAAGGATTCTAAGTTTCCTGGGGAAGCGCTCGGTACAGCTGAGTGTTTGAATCTCACCCAACAGGCGTCCCTATGGGGGGGAAGAGAGGTTCAGCCCTTCGACTGATCCCAGAAGTCAGCGATGTCCTCCTGACTTGTCTATGATGGTATCTTCCCTAATAGTCTTCGTCTTTTGGGGTCTTTCAATACTGTTTTTCCTTTTAGGTGGAGCTTAAGTGACTCTAGTCATACATACCTTTACTTTGATTGGTATAAAGTTCTCTCACTTTGCTTTTAAAGGTATATGCTAGAAAAAATTCAAAGCGCATGCTCCCGGGGGGTGGGGGCATGGTTGCACCTTAGAGGTGGGTAGCTTTTGGGATGGAGGTCTGTTTTGGTATTGTAATGAGCAAGGTTCACCCAAAGGACAAGGTGTTACATGTCAGTACCCCAGAACTGGGCACGTGTGATATAAATCAGAAGTAGGGCATTAGGTCGACAGAACCCCCATTATTTTACCTCCTTGCTTCAGTGGATTCAATGCAGGGACCAACCATTCTTGTTCCTATCGTTCCAGTTCCCTATCCCTGTGATCACAGAGCCTGGCTGCGGCGCCTCCGCTCCGCTCCACCCTCCGTGTTACTTTTCAGAGTCAGCACACCAAGCTCCCCTGGTGTTGCTACCATCTAAAGTTGCAGGCTATGTTGCTTAGGGAACTACCATGGAACTGATTCTTTATGTGTCCATTGTATTCCACCCTGGAGGTTCACCTTCCCTTGATGAGGGGGGTGATATCGATAAGTCACCTCCAGCAATCATTCCACACCCTGTTGTTAGGAATACCCAAAATATTAAGTAAGTAGGGGTAGAGGATTGCATCAGAATATCAAAAGATGCAGCTGAGATTATTTTACTCAGTTTTGGTTACATAAAACTGACTTGTATATTACAGCCTGGATTTTCTATTTTCCATTTGGATTAATTTTATAGCCATTCCATTTTTAAGCTAAGCAGGCAAATGTCAGACTTTCATAGGTTTTTCATTTCTGTGGGGGGAGAATGAAAGTTTTGCTGAGAAATGACCCTGGGTTTTAAAAAAACAGGCTTTGATGTTATAAGAGTAGTTTAAATACAAAATAACTGATTCCCTTGTGTTATAGGGACATTACATAAGTATGCAACCAAATATTTTTAAATAATTGAAAACATTTACACTATAGTAAGTATATGTGGATGGTCATTGAGATTTGGGATATGGAAGTTTCAAATAACTTATTTTTGTATAAGCAAGGCAGTCCTGTTCTAACCAAAAATACAGTTAGATTACAACTTATATTATTAATGCAATTGAGAGAGTGAAAAGAAATACCCATTCAAGCTTGACATTACATATAAAAATCACTGCATCATTTGGAAGGCTAATGTTAATCTTCTCTAGGTTTTGGGTATGTGTGAATGCTAATGCTAACTTATATTCAACAAGATAGCACCAAGTGTCCCATAAATATGCCAGGTCATTTAATTGTTGTTTTAAACCACTGCTGTCCAAGGGCTGTAGTGGATTTTTTAATTTCTGTGATAAAAGCCATAAAAAAGACAAGCACAAAAAAAGCCAGCTATCTTACCACCACTGTTACCTCCAGTGTAAATGTCTTCTGTGTTGAAAAGAAGGTATTATGAGCTTTTCAGTAGTCTGAACTCATCAGAGATTAACAGTGGGTTTTGTCAGATTCCTTGGCTGTTTGTAGTTGCTAGGAAAATGGATGCAGATAGAATAAGATACTTTTCCTTGCTATAAAATTCTCACAGCACCTGATTAGCCAGACCAAGATCAGGCAAAAATTTGAAAAATATTTTGGTACACCTCCCACTTATTTCTTATCTTTTGCTACCCAAAATAATATGTACTGTGTTTGAAAATACATTGTTACAATTTCAGATATAGTTACAACCTCTCCAAAATCCTCTAGTGGATTAAAAATAAGAAAGCATTTTGAGTTACAGTCATGCTGGGTGTAATTGAAATATCTAGACTGGTTTGCTACGATAGGTTGTAAGCAGAGATGTGTGTGAGAGGAGGAACTAATGCTGGTGTTGTTTTGAAGGGTGTGAACCTTTACAGGACTATGATGACAATGATGAAGAACACACTAAAAGTTCTGCAGAGGCCCTTTCTGCTGCACTGTCAGCAGAACTCAATATCTTCTCAAAAGCAACAGAGCAGCTCCATTGCTGATACCTAATTAATGCTCTGTTCCATCAGCTATTTGTCACTGACTGCATAGAACTGATCTCTAAAAACTTACCTGGCCATGCCCTGCATTTCTCTATTTTTTTCAGGCTCTTCTGCCTGCCTAAATGCTACAGATGTATTTTTTTTCCCAAGGTAGAGCCTCTGTTTCAAGTAAGGATTGTGAAGATAAATTTCAACTGTAGAGCCAAGTATCCAAATCTTTGTAGATGCATTCCTCACAAATATTTCTCAGTGGTTGAAGTAGAGAAGGACGAGGCATGGAAAGCTCTGTTGCTGTCTGCAATTGCTGCTGCTATTTCAAGATGAATTTGATGCTCCTTCTGCAACTGAAATTCAAAGCTAAGACAGACACTGCAGTAAAAGTCAAGTAGCTGCCCACGGGGTTAGTTATGACCCTGAAATGTAGCCACGAGTGTATGAGGAAGCTATTTTGCTTGTACAAGCCATTTATTTTAGCCCAGGACAAATATAAATGTGGCAGTAGAAAAATAACCTTGGATATGGAAATACAGTTTCTGATATCAATTTGTAAGTCTTCATGCAGTTTTGACAGTAAGGGCAACAGTACCAAAATAAGGTGTCCTTTAGTGAAAATAGAACTTATTCAGTAGGTTTAGGAAAAAATACTATATTCAATGAAATGTTTGAAAAGTTAAACCTTTTATTGGTGTACTACTATTCAGTTTTCCATGGGATGTTGATCCTTCAGCCACTGATGGTTTGTTGTCTTTTAAATTTCATGTAATGTTGGTTTATGCTATATTCTTTCCAAAAAGACCAGTAACTGGTTGCCAAGGTTTCTCTGCTTGCCCTCTGTGTTACAGGTCCTTGGAATTCTTCAGAGGGGACTTGTCTAATGCTGGTAGCTGTGGCCTGGAAATGAATGAATCATGGTGGCTATTTAGCAAGCAAGATACCATTCAGGACATACTATGGGGAAGAAATTAAGAGTGTATGATCTGAGAGAGGAACCTTGGCTATGGCTTAAGTGTTGTTATTTAAATAAGCAAATCTAAGCAGGAGAAATTTGAACTAGAAGCAGAGTGACAGTCACGGTAGTTCACTCCATTATCTGTTTTCTTTCTTTAAGCAATCTGGTAGACTGATCTGTGTAAGAAGAGAGGAATTCAGTGCTGATACCTTTTTCTGTATTTCCCCAAGGAAGAACTGAAATTACATTCTTTGATACTGAGACAAAAACTGCAACCCTGTATTCAAATTCATCCCAAGTTGGTGTGAAAATATGTGAGTTTCAATTTAGTGCCTCAGATAATGCTTCCCCATCTGGAGGAACCGATCCTAGAAAAGTGTATTGCCAGCTACCTTGACCTGGGCAGCACTCACCAGAGGCAGTTTTTAAAAGCTGTAACTCTCCAGGAAATATATTGAACAAGTGCATCCTCTTGTTTCACTGGTAAGCAGAGGTCATTTGCTGGAATGTGTTTGTGCCTTTAAGTTTCTACATCCTCTCTTTAGGTAGTTTGTCATTTCTGGGCTGCAAGCATGGTTTGTATGAATGGAAACTAACATAAGACTGAACTGAGTCTTGCTGTTTAGTATGACTGCATTGGGCAGATTATTTAGTTGCTTTATCAAGTGCAGTTATTTGCTGGTGTAATGCAATATTATCTATCAATATCCATATAAGGAAATTACCTGTATTGGAGAAAGAGAGAGGATCACTGTCATAAGACACAGGCACAAAGACTGGGAGGTATTCTGTTCAACTCTAGCAAAGACACTGCTCATGTTTTGAGTTATTGATCTGAGTACTAAGGACTGGAGTTACAGAGCAAAATTGATCTGAGAATAAGCAGTGCTTGTGTCACTGGTGACAGGACAGAGTTTATATCCTTTCTTCGTTTTATGATATTCAAAAAAAAAAGGCTAAAATTAGTGTGAGATAGATAGGTTTCTTCCTGTTTTACTCTTGCATTCAAGAATAATGTTCCTTAAACATATAATCATGATGAACTAGCTACCAGGTTTTTGTCAGACTTTTACCTCATGAGAAAGCAAGCTGCAGAAAACTAACTGTATACAGAGTATTCAGCAGAGAGAGGAAGACAGTGCTTGGGGGGAGAGAATTTATATGGTGTCATTTTTGGAAGGCTGTGCTCCTACTAAAAAAAAAAAGTTTCGCAAAACTAAAATGTGAGAATTTCAGCCATCTAAACTTTTCAAACTTACTAGGTCAGTGTGAAGGAAAAAGGCCAGAAAACCCATGGTATTTAGCAGTCCCTGTGGAGGGACAGCACGCATCCTGTCTACCAACTCGTAACAGAAGGATCAGTAACCTCTGTCTTCCAACAGTGTTATAAGATACCAACACATACTGTAGTACTCTGATAGCTGCTATGACATGGACCCCCAGTTCCTTGGACTGCAGTTCATGGCTGCCGTAACCAGGTATGTGTTTTCTTCTACGTGACTTGATATTCTCAGAAACCCTCCACTTCTCCCCTGCTGTAAGCATTACCTACTGCCACTGCAGTGTTCCGACAAGGTATGTGAAGGCAGCACTTCCATTCTGATCAAATTTTCTTGCACTTCACTTTGTCACTTGCATTCTGCTGTCAGTGGGAGAATGAAACCCCATGCTTTGACTGCAGTAAAAATCAAATGTCTTGCTTCCTCTTCACAGTAGAACACCCCTAAAATAAAAGACCATTTTAAAAAAAGTATCTTTTGACTATTTGTTTCAGATCGCCTTATTCTTGTGCCTTGTTTTTTTGGGCAAAGTACACACTACTTGGCTAAAAGTAAATGAAAGATATTTTTTTAACACCTCCCTATTTTTATTTAAACTTTGTCTTACAGTTTGTTGAAAATCATCTCTGTTTAGGCAGGCCGCAAGGTGTGCTTGGTGTGCTTCATTATGATGATGATGCTTACCCTTTCCCTTTTGCTTCAGTACATCTAAAAGCTTTAGCTATATAACTCCAACTTGCTAAATTGAAAGGAAACATTACTCAGTGTACTGAGTGCCATGACTTTGAGCTGTGTTTTTAGGAAGATATATTCCCTTTCACTGTGTGTGTTCAGAATTGCCTTTTATATCCACTAACTCTTAATACCAAAAAAAGTTTCCACGGTAGAGAAAATAACGTGGAGCAGAAAAATGTTGGAAACTGTGAGAAGGGGAGAATTGATAATGAATTCAAAAACATAGAAAAGAGAAGGAAAATACAGAGATTATTTATGAATAGGAAAGTTTTTTCCTAATCATGGCAAAGCTTTACTAAATTTCTGTTTTCAGGGGATGACTTTCATTCAGTAGCAGGAAAATCCTTCACGTATGTAGAAAAAAATTGGATAGAAGGATTTTCATTTTCCAAATTTCAAAATTATATCAGAATTTCTGACTCCTAGTTATTTCTTTCAGGCTTCCCCTCCCCCCTTTCTCTTCATTTTTATAGTGGAAGCTAGATGACCATTAATGCTCCTCACCTACAGCATCTCTGCCTTCAAATTCATATGTTTTAGCTTTGGCTTATTGGCAGACTCTAGGTGAGAAAACTAAAGGAGATGAGAAAACCAAAGGAGATGAGGAAATCAGGTAGAAAAGCCTTTACACCGCTCATTTTTTTAAAACAGTGTAAGGACCTAAAGAAATGGAGCATCTATAGGGAAAGAAAGGGCTAACAATTCAGGACATAGGACACAGAAGGAAGCCAGCTAATGATTCAGAGCAAAACAATTTAGAAAAACTCGTAATGAAGAGGTAACTGCTGTATGTTAGAAGACATGTTAGGAAGGAGTAAATTTTCTGAGAGCAGGTATGTTGAGTCACCAAGTCTTCCAAAGCTGTATGAGCATCAAAATGGGTATTCCTGTGGGCCAATACTATTTCTGAAGTATTTGCAAGGACTAACAGAGGAAAGGCAGAAAGAAAAGACATCATGAAAACTCTTCAATCCCATTGAGGCTTCACTGTATTCACTTCAAAAGACACGTGGTTTTGTTTGAGTGTTCCACAGTTAGGCTGAGAAAATTCATAGTTGGGTGTGAAAATGGGAAAAAAGTGTGTTACAAGAAATCTTTGGTGCTTGCAGTGGAGCCTCTGCTTACAGCAACAAATTATTACCACTGTGTATGCTGTAGTTTTATTTCAAAGACTTCAGCACCACAGTCCACGATCTGTTATAATTCACATAGTTAGGGCTTTTGTTTTTTTAATCAGAAACATGTTTTGTTTGATTTGCCATAACACTGACTGTCTAGCTGTGGTGATGGACATCCACATAGACCAAATTTTGCCCTCACTTTCTTCAGTATTAATCTGAAGTACCACTGGTACACTGAATAAATTTACTTATAATGTTATAAATGACTGAATGTAGTTATTATTTATTCTCTATCTCTGTATTGTTATTTAGCTG
This sequence comes from Haliaeetus leucocephalus, assembly GCF_000737465.1. Taxonomy (NCBI): domain Eukaryota; kingdom Metazoa; phylum Chordata; class Aves; order Accipitriformes; family Accipitridae; genus Haliaeetus; species Haliaeetus leucocephalus. The sequence continues at coordinate 660,655 of NW_010972603.1, forward strand.
AATTGTGATAATTCACAAGAAATACAATGTAGTCATTCTTAGATTTATTTATTTATTTTAGAATTATGACCTTTGCAGTCCTCTCTTATTTTTCCCTACTTCCAGGAATATTGACTATGTTCACACTACACTCATGAACATCATCCTCTGACCCTGTCAACTTTTCTTGCTTAAGGTGATAAAGTGAGATCTGATTGGAGCTACACATCTGCTGATAAAAACCTGAATTCCTGTACCTTGATTTCTTTATAAGATCCAGTCAGTAAATTAAAGGACCAGTATAATAACAAGGGCATTGAATTTTCATGTAGCAGAAGTTACACTTTTAGTTGTAATATACAATGAAGTTTTTTGGTTAGAAAATGCTTAAATCCATCTTCATCTTTAGTCACTGTCTTCAGGAATGGAATGTTTTAGTTTTACTTTAAAAATTAACTATTAAAATCTTATCTCTATCACAATATTGTCATACATACTTTGGCAGGATAATGAAGCCTTAGGTATTAAAACAGGTTCTTCATTGTTCATTCATGCATTCTGACATCTCGTTTTCCTAAACTAGTACAGTCTTTGACTCTGAAAATATAGCATTGTTGTTGGTAGCCTTCCTAAAGATAAGAAAGATGGTACAGCAGCACTATATTATGCATAAGTTGAAAGAAGCAGCTCTGTTCCTGGCTAGAGAAACACTGAGATTTTGGTTACATGTGAGCAAAAATCATGGCTGAAGTATCACATTCTTATGAACGCAGTAAAATCTCAAAATGTAGTGTGTTTATCCTCTGTATAACTATAATACTTAAATGTTCCTCTGCAAGTTTATACACACATACACATTAACACATAAATGTGTAAATGCAACATCATGGGGAAAATAACTAATACCCTGAGAATATATTTCAGACACATGTTTAGTCCACCAAAAGGAGGTGTGGGGTAAGAGCCAGGACCTTGTGTACTCAAATTTCATTCTAATGTAATTTATTCCAGTGCTATAAAGTGCCCTTAATGTCCTTATCTCCTCTTTTATAATAACTGTGGTATGCAACTGAACTGTTTGTTAAGGTAAAATCCAGTAGCTAATATTTCTGGGGATAAGTTTCCCCACTGTCTTCTGTGTATAACCTGGCTTCAGCCTTTGAAAGTTTAATTCAGTTATTCCTGCAAGATCTTTGCAGCTGGAAAGATCTTGGTTGCTTTGGTTGCTACAGACCTTAGCTTCACTGAGTCCAGTGCACCAGCCTATCTTTCTGGCTCACCCTTCAGTGGTCTTTGCTATTTGTACATCAGTTTCGTTGTTGCTGCCTGCAGTATTAGAGACTGAAGAAAGTATGCACAGTCATCTCTTTCGCTTACTGTTTTGTAGAAGGCTGGATAATATGAGTCAGTCCATCTTTGCCAAGATAAACTGTAATACTGGTTTGATAACAATGAGAGAACTTAAAAACCTCTTTGGTGGAGGTGGCCCAAGAAATTTAATCATTGTCTGAAGGTATCAGACAAAGCTGTTTTCCCACCTGCATCATTGACTTCAGAGTTCTGCTTTCCAGATACATGATAACATCACCAAACTGTATTATCTCTAGATGAGCATTATGCAGATAGAAATAGCTATTGTTGAACTGAAGTTTTTGTCTACATGTGGGAGGTAGTGGCCTATCAGTATTTAACTTGGATGTACATATAATAGCTTAATTTTTGAAGCACATCAATTTTGGAATAACTTCTTAGTATGAATCCTGTTTAGCTAGAAAATGTTATTAAATGTGTGTATTTCTGTGACTTTGGATGACACTGCTTTGTATATGTAACTAGCAAAACTTTTGTTAATGTGGGTTCATGTCAATGGGTATTTTACACCTGATTTGCTTTAAATCCGATTCCAGGATATCTAGTACTTTTCTTCTGTACGTACTCACACATACAAACATGGAAAAATGCCCCAAACTCCCAGTTCTTGATCTCTTTCTACATTTCAGCTGGCTTTCGTGCTGATCAGTATAAATTTTCCAATAGTGTGGAGCAACCTATTGACATATTTTATTGACATTTTCAAAAAGCTATTTCCTTCCTTCTCTGGGGATCTAATATTTAGAACATAGCTCTTTCTTCATGCAAGAGAGGAACAAAAGTTACACAGCTGGCCTTGTGCCTGAAAGGTATTCCCAGGTGTTTACCAAGATGTTTACCATCTTATATTAACAATTTTGTATGCAGAGTACATTTCCAGGTGTCTTGATCCCTCAAGAAAGGAGTACCATGTTTGGCTTGGGCCTAGTCCAAACAAAATGAGATTCCATCAAGTTTTGTTGCTGCATGTCCAAAATCCTCTGCCTTAGTGGCTCTGTCCTTCCAGCACATAAGCTCCAATGTAGTTATGCTACCTTCATGCTGAATAACTACATCTCTTTGCAGAAGCCACCACTGATGTCTGTTGCGATTTTGACACCAAAGCGTTTTACTTTTGGGGTATAAAACATCAGTAAGAGACAGATATTTATAAGCTGCTGCCATAGGCATTGTCAACATAGAAAAGAGAAGACATTCATTATTCTTGTAAATCCCTGTGCTTCCACACATTTATGTTATGGAAAAGTGTAAGATTGCTCCAGGTTTCATCATGTCTGCTAGGAATGAGAGTTCCAATAAGAATGAAATCCATGAGAAACTTTTCTTTCCCTACAAAGATGCCTTACAAAGGAGATTTTCTTGAGGAAGAACAATGGGGCAGCAACAGCAGTTTAGCAGTCAAGGAAAATCTTGGTGCATCTTTCAGAACAGGATGGTTCTCCAGGAGGTAATGACATGCCAGCATTTCACATTTAGAAAAGGACATAATTGTGTCTTATCTCTAAACTGCTTTTCTTTAATGTATTTATAACCTGTGTCTGGCCTATGTCTCATGCTTTTCATGCTGAATGGATATTACTGTGTTTGTAAAATATTCACAGCAACATTCAGAAACCTCACATTTCTGTTTTGATGATCTCATTTAATGAAATTTTATCAAATATTTTTACAATCACGAAAGAAATGCTCAGTGCAAAGCTGGAAACATTTTTATTGTGATGTTATTTGTTTTCATGGTTCTCCTTTATGCTCTTTGCAAATCACATCAGCCTTCTCATGGCACTGAAGCCATATCATAGAATGCAATATATTTGATGGCATATCTGTCATTGAGAGGTGGGTTTGGTTAGGCAACTGTGACTATTGGTTTTATACAGATCAGAGCTCTGTTGACCAAATCTGGCTCGCTGTTTGAGGGGGAGTAGCTGAAAAACATCAAAGAATAAACTTACTGTGGTGTAGGTATGCTACTTCTTACACAATGGGGCAGAGAAGTCTGGTCTTCACACGAGCTTGTTTTATTCTGAATGCACAGCAGGTTAATGTTTATTACCTGGTTGTCCTCATGGAAGGTTACATGCAGCTGAAGCAGTGATTCAGGGTAGGGTTTTTTCTCCCCATAAGAAACACAACCTATTCCAACCTTAATTTTCAGGTTTCCTTAGGAAACGTGTCTTCATGGGAAGCACATGATTGTGTCCAGGAGATATTTGGAATATTTTTTTCTTTCTGAATTTTGGTTGTCAAGAAATTGCTAACTCTTTTATTTGATATTTAAAAGCATAATTTTATTCATACAGCCATTAGATCCTTCCATCATCATTGACCTGATTCAGCATAATTTGAATTGGCCTGCGCCATGGGACAGTATAACCATAAAGATGGGCGGGTAGCCCTTTAGGATTCTTCAAGAGCCTAATGATTTCTTTTATAATCATTACCATTCCATATGAATCTGGAGATGTGTTTATTAAGTAATTCTGTTTCATGGGGATTGGCTGTTGAACATATTTGCACAGAAATAGGATTCTTGGGAGAATGTTCATTTTTATTGTTTCTATTCTAACTACAAAGATAAGCACAGAAAATCCCATCTATTTAAATCATCTGTTACTTTTTGAAATAAGTTACTGTAATTTTCTCTAAATAAGCCTTTTAAAACAGGTGTTGTGCATGCTCTTGGGTACTAGTGTCTCAGTTCTGAGGACATTTATTCATAAATGTATTCACCTACTTCTAGTGAGAGCAGCAGGAATGAAGCTGCAGGCACACAATGGGTCCAAACTGAGAAGAAGAGGATGAGCAGTGGTACTCCATGTACCTTATTCTTTGACATAATGTGGTCTTTGACATGGACATCCTCCATCACCACCACAAAAAGGAGAGGGCAGAAGAAGCATCAATGCTGTGCAGGTGCCATTGCACTGTCTGTACTTGTGTAGAGGTAGGAGGAATTTGATCTTGCCCCTCCTCCGCTGCCTGTATCTAATTCAAAGCATTTAGATCATTTTATGCTTTTACTTTTTCAGATATTGCCTCCAGTAATTACACTAAAATGGCAGATAGGAGGGAGGAGGAAGAAAAGCAAACCTATCATGTGCCTGTACTTAATCTCAAGCACCTCAGATTGTATCCACTGATCTTAAAATAAACTTTCTAGTTATGAAATCTGGCTTTCAACCAAAGTGGGTGTTCTTCCTTCACCTGAAATAAACAAAGATTAATTTATTTTATCAAAGTCCTTTGGCGCCCTTGTCTGGAAGAATACCAAATGTGTTTGGGTTTTTTCCCGCCAATAACTTCCACAAGACAGGAGATTTTTGAGGGCAAGAACGCGAACTAACAAATGATATGGCTGCCACAGATAATCTGACAGGTCCTCCCCAGCCAAAGGCTGTGAAACCTGGGAAGGGTCTCAGGGTGCAGCTGAATTTCATGCCCTCTGGGAATTCCCTTTCAGAAAACAGCCTGAAGCCTGTGCTGCCTCCCACTCCCTCGTATTGCTAATTGTGTTACTTTGACAAAGTTAGCACAGATATGTTTGCCGTATTAGGAAAACATGTTAGGGGGCACGGCACCCTTTTTCTGCTGTACACTCGGATGAGGCTGTTCTGGTCTCTCCAATACCATCGGGTTTTGTAACTTCAAGGTGGCACTTGAACTGTAGGCCACTTGGTATCATGAAACTTGTAGGTTCACTTTCTTCCTCGGTTTTTAGGATCTTTTGCAACTCAGTGCTGATGTTTCATGGATTTTTTTTATTGAGAGGGGAAAAATTATTTTTCTAACTATACACCAATTAACAGGACTCAAAAAAATCATTATGATTTTTTTCCTAATGTTGACAAGCACACACTATCCTGCCCCTCCACCCTTTCGGTATTTATTGTTTGTCTGAAAAGGTCATGGTCTGCCATCGCAGATTCCTTTGGGCCAGAAAAGGGAAAGAGCTGGCCAGCTGCAGTGTGAGGGGCAATACCACTTACAGTGAGTTACTTGCAGCAGCAACGATTACCTTTAAGTCTTTTTCAGACTGAAAGCGGACAACGTATGTGAGTAACTGGCTTAATCACCCAAAGCAGCCACCTGCCACCGTCATGTGGAGGACAATAGTGCAAATTTCAAACAGAATGAGAAAGGTGATATTTGAGCACAACGAATGAAGCTGGTTGTTAACAGTTTTGTTTTCATGTTGCCGTGGCTGACTAGATGGCTTTCAAAACATGTATCTATCTTGGAAATATGACTTCTTTGGCTGGCTGGACTTCCATGTATTTATTTGAATAGTACCTCATGCATAGTTTCTAAACATAACTAAAAGGGGGCTCAGCAGCTGTCTTAGTTCTTTTGTGTTTCCCATCATTATCAATGAAAGCATTCATTATGATTCTGATTGCAAATACAAATAAAATCTGACAAAATTGTAAGTAAATCCTTTAGTGCTGGAAGTTGATGGAATGGGGCAAAAATTAATTTTATGCATGAAAAATCTCATTAAGCAGCTTCATGGAAATAAAAGAAATAGTCAGCAGAGCCCATGATGTATGCGGTTCATCGCTTTGTCATTGCAGCCACTCAGCCTGGTCTGTTCATGTTGCTTATGTGAGCCATGTTTTCCTTTATGGGATCTATGTTAGTCTATCTAGACAACAAAAAGGTCAATGGGATCTGAGGGAAAAATGCCCTGCTTTTCTCATATGTGATCAGAAACTTAATACAGATCAGCTGAAACAGTGTAATTTTCTGAACTGTTTTTTCCCTGATGCGTAGCAGCGTCCCCTAGAGGCTACAAGGACAAGCAAGGGAAGACTTAGGTCATTTAGGACTCATAAACCCCATTAACTAAAGTGCATGAAGCATTGCTTATAACCAAATTGTATTTCACAGAATAAGCAAACACACAATCCCTTCAAGATGCAATTGCAAGGCATTGGCTCCTCTTCTCAGAACACTTCACTTTCTAATTTTAACAGCAGAGAGTGTCCTCAAGGTACGAATAGGAGATAATCAAATGAAGTGGGGGATTTGAAAAGGCCAAAAGCAGCACTTGCTAATTCCCCTACATTAAATGTGGAGAAGCCTTTGTACCTTTGTGAATCCTTCAGCTGTATGGAAGTACAAATATTCCTGCTTTTTCTTTTTGGGCCAGAGATAGGTAACTTTGATTAATAACTGAGTGGCACTAAGAATGTCTAATCACTACATTTTCTGTGCTTGACTCTGAAAGTTTTAACATCAGTGAACTGTTCAGAATGTTTGATAATTTTTTTCTTTTCAAAAATGATATCTTACCATAAAGAGGGATGTCATCTCCTGCTTAATCTATACTATGAACTCCTATCAATGTTGCATTTCTATGATATGCCAATTATGATTAATGTTATATAAAGGAATAGTTGTGTCCTTTGTAATCATTTATATAAGTCTGTACCTGACTCAGCTCAGTAATAAAAATCTTCAATTTTTAATGAAATAGAAGTTAGTAATATAGGTAAATATATGTAAATTGTCTACATAAGAATTTAATAATTCTTTTTTAATAATAAATATGCATTGTTTTCACATATGCACATTAAACAGTACCACAGTGTGATCTTAGAAAGGGAGAAAAACATCTCACTCATGGCTCTGACTCTCAAACAAGAATAGCATAGCTGGTATGACTCAGAAACTACTGCCCCTACCTGTTCTTTCCACCTGCAGGAGACAGACATCTGAGATGCTTGTGGGGATGTTCCTGAAGCACTATAGTTAACAGGATAGTGTTTTAACATAAATTGAAGGCAGTGGTACTTCGTAGTACAACTCTCTCCAGTTCCTTGGTTGAGTCATTGGTGGCTCAGCAGTCTCTGTATGGAGGCTGAGACAGGTGACTATGGCAATAACCTGAGCACCCATCTGAAACTGTGTCATCTCTGAGATAGGCTGTAGTCGTTATCTGATGTTATGGCTAAAATCCGAGGAAATATGTTAGGCGAACCTTAAGACTTGGGTTTTTCTCTTTTGCAGCAGCTTAGAAACTCTCAGTTATCTCTAGATATGAAAAAATACTTAGAACAGTGATAGACTGAAGTTCTTTCACAATATCTCTGACTTCTTTCACTTTTAAAATTTCTTTATCCAGATTGGGATACCCTTTGGATCTTGGTATCTCCTCCTTCTTACTGATAACCTCTTTTAAAATCATGCAGCTCCCTTATTGCTTGGCCTGTGTGCACATCCTGCTGCTGGATTTGCCCTTTGTTTTGTGTATGGCTAGAAGAGATAATCTCTTGGCTATTAACACCTCATTTAGGTCGGTCTGGAAATGACCTAACTAACTATTATCCAGAGAACTCATTAGGGAATTGGCTATTTATGTATGAGTGAAGACAATTTTGTTATGTAGTAAAATCTACAAATCTACTAATATCAGGTACAGTCTGTTCTTGAAAATATATCTCTGACGATACAGCCAAAAGAAAAATATTAAAACTCTACTCATACATTTTTAGGAATTTGCATTTTATATTATTTTCTTTTTTGGTATTTTGATAAGCTAATTCCTCTGCCGTGTTCAAATTAATATACCAGATGAAGAAAGAGTGTCAGTAATTTAACATCCTTAACTAAGAAGCACTAGACTGAGTTTGTGCTATTTTGTCACATGATTTGAGCTAGAAATTACACACTTATCAGCCTATCGTAAGTGGTTTAAAATTTGCTTATGAAGGGGTTTCAAAATTCAGATCATTCTGTGTATATGGGTATTTTCATTCAAAAATGACCACTATAACATACGCTGTAGTTAAGGGAAAGAGTATTAGAAACTGACTATGCATTCTGCAAAATGCATTAAAAAAATTTCTAAGGGTTCCATGGCTTTTGCCAGACACATTTCATGGGTTTGTTTTCCACATCCACAAGTTGCAAAGGAGGTGAAAGGTCCAGTAGATGGACTTTATGATTCCATTAGGTCTATTATTTTTCCACACTTTGCACAAATGCAGTTTTTACATTTTGAAAGAAAGGAAGAAAACATATGAACCTGTATTTTCTGACAAAATACATATTTTTTTTTATTTGCAATCTAAAGCCATAAAAATCATTCAGCCAGAGCCAGCTCAGGATAAAAGGCTCATTAAAAGCTTCAGGTACAAAAACTCTCCTGTGTGAGACCGAGTTCTTGCTGAGAAAAACCTAGCGTAGCTCCTAATAGTTCTGCTGTGCTGTCAGACATTTCTCTTTTACTCAATGTGCCTCATGGCCTCTTGCAGCCTGTGGGGACCCCAATTTGTGTTCCTTCTCTGAAGCTGTGATTGTCACATGTTCAGCCACAGAATGTGGGACTGCAGTAATTGGTTAAGTCACCCTAAAGTGTCTATTCTCTTGTCAGCAGACACCATCGGCCTAAAGTTTAAGTAGCAGCACAAAGATATATATTAATCTTTTATTTGCTCAGTCATCATGATTTCATCAATTAAGATGTGCAGCAGGCCCCACCAGCCATGACTGGAGTTTACCATCGCAGTATTTTCCCCCACTATAAAAATATGACTACAAAAGTTGCTGTTGTTTGGCTTCATACAGTTGCAAATACAGTTCTTAAGTATTTCTGGTAGCAATAAGCCTTGCACCCAAATACCCTTATGTTCTAGGAAGGAGAGGATGTAAGAATTTCAAGATAATAATTCCATGAGAATTGTGGAACCAGAAGTTGAAACTAATGTTCTTTCCAAATTTTTACCCTTTCATTATAATGCTTCCCCCAGTTCTGTGTGGGCAATGTCTACCTTTATTTAATTCAGCTTACAGCCACTGATCATGCCCTCTTCAGCCCTGGGAACTCATCACACACAAAGATAAGAGAGACATATATCAAAGTTGAACAAAGGAAAAAGAGCAGAGAGATTAATTCAGCTACTAGGATCTTCATCTGACCACAGGAGGGCAGGCTTTAGGAGAAAACTTTGTGGCCTCTTACAGTCAGAGAAGGTGGGATGAGAAAAAGTTTTGATGCTATACTGTGATTCAAATATTGGTTTGAGTGAAATACTGAAAAATATTCCAATGCAAACATTTTCAAGTATCCATGGCACGTCTGCCTGGCCACATGAGGCCACATGAGGCCACATCTGAAGTTCAACACCCTAACGTTGGAGTACAGTCAAAAGCAAGGTAATGCAGTATTTGAGAGTGTGTTACACTGACTGCTGTAGGAGTCAGGGCTGTGCATAGATCCCAAGACTGATCTTCTCATTCCTGCCATTTCAAGGTAAAGGGAATGATCCAGGACCTCTTGTAGATGTAAATCTCCAAGTGGGTTGGAGACAGATTGTGTGAAGATTTCTACTCCTTTTGAGATTAACCAGGTAACACTGGTATCTTCAACGTGAGAAGCAAGATCAGCCAGCTGCCACCTAAGGACTGCACAACTGCTCCTCGTCTACTCTCCTTTACAGCAGTGTCAGAGAAGGTATTTTAGCCACTGGATTAAGGTCATCCATGTATTCAAGCACTGGTCTTGGCTGAAGCTGGCAATCTCACCTTCTCACCTCTCACATCCTAGGTGAGACCAGTGCCTCTGCGTGTCTCCTGCCAGGGAAGAGAGGCACGGAAGCTGGCACGCCTTAGACCCAAAAGTATGTGAATGCTCCTTCTGCCCTTGGTTTCTGTGAAAAGATGAACAATTCAGCTTGAAGTCTTAGTGGTTTGGACCAAGAAGGAGAGAAGCATTCAGGCCTGTACTCTGCTAAGGGGCAGTGATTAACAGCAGCAAAACTGTGTGCTCCACTGTTACTTGTAGCACAAAATACTACTCATTGAAGTCAACATGCCTGAATTCCCACTGAGAGGAAGAGGAGCAGAAGGAGCGGCCCTCACAGTTAGAATCAGCTGAGAAGCAGTTGAAGAAACTACTATCCCTCAGCTGCAGCTAGTTCCTGCCTGCTTTCTGACACTGGTGCCCAGCTGCAACAGCGTGAGTTGGTTTTTACAGGTGTTTACACCTCAAGTGTGACAGCATATTTGGTGTGCTTACAGGCCTACTGTGAATAAACTGGAGATTGTGACCTCAGCTGCCTGTCTGTGCAGGCGTAGCTCCAGATTCTCCATATCACAGCCTTTGAGAGCATGGAGTGGCCCTCATGACCAAACAGTCTTGTGACTCAAGCACGTGCTTGCTGCATGTGCTGCTTCAACTCCCAGCCTTGTTTCCTAGGAGAAAACCAAAAGGAGGATAGAAAATATGAAGTGACAAAACTGGAAGGGCCTGAAGAGGAAATATGTCAATAAACAAACTCATCCACTGAGAGACTACCTGTGCTACAAACAACTGTCCTAAGAGGAAGGGAGAAGATCTTATTAATGGCTAGCAATTAGTTTGTATGGCACAGACACTAAAAAGGAACATTGTAGGTGTTTTTGACTCATACTTTTTATGCTTTAGCACTGAGCAAGGAGTGAGACATGAGTTGTCTTCTGCCAGTTTGTGACATCTAAACAAAAAAAACCCACTTCAAAACCAAGTAATAACCTATGGACTATCTGTCAGATTCCTCCCTCTGAGCAGATATATAGGAATTTAAGACAGAAATTCGAAATTAAACATTTGTAGTTTTTTCATGGTAAACTAAAGAAATAGCGGAAGGGTCGGACAAAAAGGACAACTTTAAACTGAAAGTAGTCATATTATTAGAGAAAATGGATAATGGTTACTACAGATTCCAGCAGTATTTTGACATGTAGATTCGTATAAACTGTGTACCACTTTGAAAGCTTCAAAACCATAGCGTAATGAAAAGTCTTGTGAAATAATCAAGTGATATACATTGCCAAATTACACAGAATGACTGACCGGAAGTTTTTCAGTCTTAGCAACAAACTAATATATGGTATGTAAATGACTGGGAAACTGAGTGCAGAAGCTTGACTGTGAACACTTAGCCCACAGTAGCTTTGCCAAAACCTAAAGAGCTGTGATTAGTGCAGAGCTGGCACAACTAACTCTCCTTATAGAACAGAAAAAGCAGGAAAGTGAAAGGGAAAAAAATCCGTACAAAAATCTGTGGAAAAGCAACTGTGCAAACACAGGACAAAAGAGACAAATAGATTCATAGAATAATTTAGGCTGGAAAAGACCATTAAGATCATCGAGTTCAACCATTAACTTAACACTACGAAGTCCACCATTAACCATGACCCTAAGCACCCGGTCTACACATCTTTTGAATACCTCCAGGGATGATGACTCAACCACTTCCCCAGCAGCTTGTTCCGGTGGTTGAGAAACCCTTTGGTGAAGAAATTTTTCCTAATATCCAATTTAAAACTCCCCTGAAATAGAAAGTAGATCAAGACCTGTGTCCACTATAGAGAAAATTTTAATTGGAAAAATGCTACAAATGACATTGTATTCAATAATTATCCCAATAAAAATAAAGAGAAGAAGATATTAAAACAAGAAGAAAAATTAATAAGTCCCTCAGAATACAAAATTTTGGATGTCTGTGGTATAAATGTAGTGCAGAAATGTGAAAGTAAATGATTTGTAAAACTCAGCTGAGGACTAGATGCAAAGACAGAATTTAAGAAATTGAATGGTAAATAGCTACGAAGGGTAAAAGGTTATTGGCTACAGACATTTTATCTGGCCTTTGTAACTTCAATTTCTTTTCATACAAGCAAGGCCAACTAAAAGTTGTATACTGGCATCATCTTACAGCCATTGTGTACCCTTTAAACAGAAATGTTGTAGGAAAATATGTGGGAAAATTTTAGGTTAGCACTGGAAACACAAAATCCACTGTTTTCAGCTAGACCAAGTGGATTCAAGAACCTAGTAACATTAATCTTATGGCAAATGATTCGTATGGTATCACAGAATGACAGAATGGTTGGCAGGGACCTCTGGAGGTCACCTTGTCCACCCCCCCTGCTCAAGCTGGGCCACCTAGAGCAGGTTGCCCAGGACCATGTCCAGATGGCTTTTGAACATCTCCAAGGATGGAGAGTCCACAACCTCCTTGGGCACTGTGTGCCAGTGCTTGGTCACCAGTGCTCCAGGTGTGGCCTCACCAGTACTGAGTAAAGGGGAAGGATCACCTCCCTTGACCTGCTGGCAACACTCACCCTAATGCAGCCCAGGATCCCATTAGCCTTCTTTGCTGCAAGGGCATGTTGCTGGCTCATGTTCAAGGTGGTTGTCATTTTCTACAAAGCTGTTTTCTACCGGATTAGTCCCTAGTGTGTACTGGTTCCTGGGGTTGTTCCTCCCCAGGTGCAGGACTTTGCACTTCCCATTGTTGAACTGCATGAGGTTCCTGTCAAGCCATTTCTCCTGCCTGTCCAGGTCCCTCTGGATGGCAGCACGACCCGCTGGTGTCTCAGCTCCTCCTCCCAGTTTTGTGTTATCTGCAAACTTGCTTGTGTATAAGCACAACAAAACCAAAAATATCAGCAAGGTTTTGCAATTCTTGTGGCAAAGTATTACTGAAATGTTTTTTAAGAACTAGAATATCTTTCAAATTTATTGCATTTGAAAGTAGACAGATTCAGTCATTTCAGTACAAGCCTCTTCCTCTTGAAGTACCCATGCACTAACCAAAAAAACAAAGTTGGTTCAGCAGCTTGGTGACAATTTAGATGTCAAACAAACTTTGAGTATGTCTTAATGAAGCACCAAAGCCAAATGACTGCCAAATGCCTGAAGTTTAAGAACTACCTGTTGTCCATATGTGTTTCAAGGAAAGATACTGTCAGTTTCTACTTGGCAAGTAAAACACTACTTCACTGTATTTAGGCACCAAGGTGGATACAAACATGGCTGAGGATACTGCACAGGAAGAATTTTGGTAATTTTGACAGGAGTAACATGGATTAGATGTCTGACTGATGGCCATCTGAAGTAAGGACATGGAGTCAGTATAGCAGAAATAGTGGTATCTTTCATTCATAGTCTCACTGGTCTTCTTAAAACTAAATTCATTACAATATAATTAATATTACAATATATGCAGCATTTGCCAACCTTCTATGGATTATGCCATGAACTCTAAATGTTACAGGCCAGCTGCACTTGAAGATACTAGATCAGTGATATATGCATAGAAGAAGCATTAGATTTGTAAATTGTCACAATGTCTCTTAACTATCTCAGATATGTGTGAAACTTTATGGTGACCACTGAAGAATGCTAGAGCATAAGCTTGGTTAGATGTTGACATCTTTCAGCTGCTGGGTGTACTAACCACCACTGTCCCTTTTTTTGGTGTGGTATTATATGAATATAGGGGCACATATACATATAAAGGAGTACTTTTCTGCCAGCAAAGGGATAGATGTTAACTGTCACTTATTGTCACAATCACCGATGGAGGCAAAAATACACCCAAGGTTAAAAAGAAAGTTTTGCTGTAACATTCACATTTTGAAGAGTTCAGTAGTTTCCTTTGAGGCAGCTGTTTCTACTCTTCAAGTAGACAGTGACCATAAGCTAATAGCAAACACTCTTTAAAAGCTACTGTTATTATCTTAAAATGCTGTCACTACATATTATGTTTTATATTAACTTAATTTTCTTTAAAAGTATAGGTACAAAGAGGATTTCCCTACCTCAGAATTGTGCTACACACAAAGTATGGAACTGCACATGAAAGTGAGCTTTTAGTCAGAAAGAAACACACAAAAATATAGAAACACACTAAATGTCAGCCAACTCAGGTTGTGCACTAATTTAAGATCTACACGGATGAGAAGAATCTGGTTACAATCTGTTCAGGATGTACATTGACAGTGACAAACAAAGTGGTAAAAAGGCTGTAGAACAGTTGGACATACCCCTCCAACTTCTAGGTAAACTCATACTCTGTCCATGATCTGAGTGAGAACACAAGACAGCATCCTTTGTAAAAGCTGCTGAATGGTGATTTATAGCAAGAAAAGAAAAACTCTGAAACAGGAAGCTGCATTCAGAAAACAAGAATTTACTGCCCATTGACTAAACACAACCCTCGGTTTAAGACTTGGTAGCCATCTGTAACACATGTGGGACTGTAATGCAAGCAGCAAAAGAGACTTCACGCAATATTTTTTGTAGTTTGTAGAAAAGGAAGAGTTTCTTTGCTAACTTACTGTTTTCTGTAGATTACTTTTTGTTCACTTCATGGAAGATAAACACAGGTCTAAATACCCTCATAAGATCAGTGAAGGGTTTGAAAAGGTTTGAAATTGCAAACCATGTCTTTTCAGGCAGGAGGACCTAGTATATCTGCAATGAATTTATGCAATTTACTTTGTCAATTTCTGGATTGTATTTTTTTCTCATGGAAAGTGAGTACTGAATTTGCAATTCCACTGTTGTGCTGAACAGTGGAAACTGCAGACGATATTATCCTGATGCAAGGAGAAAAGCAGAGATATTCTTGAATGTAATGAGCTTGCTTCACATGTTAGACATATGTTGTCGCTGCTCTGTGGTTTCATTTTTTTACTTGTTGTCTTGGTTTCAGCTGGGATAGAGTTACTTGTCTTCCTAGTAGCTGGTACAGTGCTATGATTTGAGTTCAGTATGAGAAGAATGTTGATAACACTGATGTTTTCAGTTGTTGGTCAGTAGTGTTTAGTCTAACGTCAAGGATTTTTCAGCTTCTCATGCCCAGCCAGCGAGAAAGCTGGAGGGGCACAAGAAGTTGGCACAGGACACAGCCAGGGCACCTGACCCAAACTGGCCAACGGGGTATTCCATACCATGGGACGTCCCATCTAGTATAGGAACTGGGGAGTGGGAGTGGGGAATCGCAGCTCAGAGACTAGCTGGGTGTCGGTCAGCGGGTGGTAAGCAATTGCACTGTGCATCATCTGTACATTCCAATCCTTTTACTATTGCTGTTGTCATTTTATTAGTGTTATCATTATCATTATTAGTGTCTTCATTTCTGTTCTATTAAACCATTCTTATCTTAACCCATGAGTTTTATTTCTTTTCCCGATTTTCTTCCCCATCCCACTGGCGGGGGGGGGGCAGTGAATGAGCGGCTGCATGGTGCTTAGTTGCTGGCTGGGATTAAACCATGACACTTGTGTAATAAACTTATTAGAAATTTGCTTACTTTTCCCACTCAGCTACACAAAAGAAACAGAATTCAGCTATGTCACTGCATCATGATGACAGCACCAGTCTAATAGTAAAGCTGAGCTGGCTGTTAAAATCACTAATGTTACTGAAGGAAGTTGCAAAAGGGAAATAAAATATATGACCGGTCATGCCTGAATTTAGATTCAGTTCCACAGAAGGTCTTATTGTGTCTTATCGTAATGCTTGATGTGAAGCTGTGGCCTGTGGTCCCAAAATTATCAGTTGGCAATGATGAGAGAAATAATTGAGAAAAATGAATGAGTCAAGAGTCAAAGCCTGTAACAACTAACAAACTAAGCTTCCGAGAATGAAAAACTTCATAGTTTAGAGGTCAGACTAATTCTGTATGTTGAATAATAGCAAATTGTATGTATCAAACAAGCACATCTACATTCAAATGCCGTGGAAGATGAATATTCAAGAAAATTCTTTCAATATTCAAGTGCACACAGGCTGGGGGGTGCAAAGGAGGGCCACAAAGATGATCAAAGGGCTGGAGAACCTTCCCTACAAGGAAAGACTGAAGGAGTTAGGTCTCTTCTCCAGGAAGAAGAGAAGGCTCAGGGAGACCTCATCATAGTTTTCCAGTACTTCAGGGGAGGCTACAGAGAGGACAGAGGTTCTATTTTCACAAGGAGCCACATGGAGAAGACAAGGGGCAACGGGTACAAGTTGCACCAGGAGAGGTTTCAGCTCAGTGTAAGAAAGAAATTTTTTACAGTATGAACAATAATTCAGTGGAACAACCTCCCTAGGGGTGTGGTAGCGTCCCCGTCACTGGAGATTTTCAAGATGCGATTGGACAGGGTGCTAGATAATCCACCTAGGCTCTCCTTCCCATGAAAGCTTGGACCAGATGATCTTTTGAGGTGCCTTCCAAGCGGGACTGTTCTATGAATTTATGATTCTATGATAACACTGCAAATGCCATGCATAGGCCTGTACACAGAAAAAGAAAAAAAAAAAAGGAAGTGGAGCATGGTGTAATGCACGTCTGATGAAATTTGGTTAGTAGGACAAAAGAAGAATGTGGTTAAGGAAGGGGTAAATAATCTGGCACTGGAACTTCAAAATATCACATCATGAGGTCAGTCAGCAATAGGAGAAGTGCCTTTTGTTACAAGAAACATGTCCACCAGTTTAGAAACATAAGTTGTCTACAAGGTATAAATAAAACACCAGGCACTGTAAAACATAAAAGAACAATCCTTTTAAAGGAAAAGGAAAATGAATTTGTTTCCAAGCTAGTTAAGATGTATGTAATAACATTAAAAGAAAAACTAAATTTAATAATAGAATTTGAAGTATATGTGCAAGTTATGATAGTCATATTTAATTTTGCTATCTTGTGTAAATATGACAGAAGGCAAGTGAGGAGTAATAGTTTTTCAGTGGAAGTAAATATCAGGTCTGGAATGCAAAGCACTAGCTAGACAATGGTATCATAGGACAGGAGAATAAAAGCTTCAGTGTTGCATTGCCTGTGCTTACAACTGCTTTTATGCTTGAACATTGAGTAAGGAATCTTTTTGTAGCAGGTCATGGCTCAATCACCATTTGAAATTTTCACTTTCTATTGAAAAGCTAAATTAGGAGTCTAGTTTACTTTATTCAATAGAAAATGACAACTGCAGAGCCAATAATTACACCATAACAGACAAGAGAGGGGAATGCAGGGAGAGAATGTGACTGCTAAGTGCAGGAAACTTACTCATAACAAAATGGTGATTTTGCAGAATAGAATCTAGCACTGAGTGTTTTCCAAGTATCAAGTAAGTTATGTTAACTTTTTCTGTCCTGAGGTTTCTGATTTTTCTACCAGGACCTTCCAGAGGATATAACATTGCATAACCTCCCTTCTCTTCACCTACGTAACTTCTTTAATAGACATATTAGTTTTAAAATAAGTAATGTGTTTCATCATGCTTATTATCTACTACTTGTAAAATGGCTCAAGACATACATTGACAGTATGCCCAAGCAAACAACTGTTGATTGCTAATAATTTTCTTCTGTATGTTTTAAATAACTGCTAAGAAAAACACAAGCCTGAGGGCCCTATAAACAGAGTCCTTTAAAAAATTATTTAATTATTTTTTAATAAAGTTGTGTATTTCTTTATATTGGCAAGCTATCCTAGCTTGCTGCAATTCACTCGAAAGCACAAGAAAAAGTTTACATTTTCACCAAATGAAGCCTGACACTATGAATAGCTCTTGTGCTGGTTCTTCATACAGGGGGTATTATTTTACCCACAGATGATGACTTCAAGTGTGTAAGTGTTCTTAACTGCTCAAAATCATCTAAGACAGAAATTGATTTGCAGTTCTCACAGACAGAATTCTGATATTGTCCCAGGTGATGCTTCAAATGCTCTCTTGTAATTTCTTCTAAACTCTTTGGATTCAAGTTAGGGAGTATGGCTGGCTAACAGTGTATTTGAATGTTTTTCCAATTGTTTTCTGCTCTCTATGAGAGTTGGGCAGACAACAGTCCTAGCGATGAGCATAAATTACTTTGTAATAGAAACTGTATCATTCAGGTAAACTAATTCTGCAAGGAGTTGATTGTAGACTTAACGTTTCATAAAGGCTGAGTCACCACTGCATTAATGGCAGGGTCACCACTAAGAGAATTTCAGTCCATGTTCCTTGCCATTTTTCACTTTGTGTATAACATCTGAAGACAACCCTGGCAGCTGGTGATATCTCCTAGTGACCAGTACCAACAACACAGTAGGGAGTACTTTGTATTCAGATATCAATTTTATTTAAAACCATAAATTGTTCATCATGCTGGAAACTATTCAAGTTTTTATTCCCATGTTTATTATAACTCTTTTCAAAGAAATCTGCATAATTCTGTCAGTTTTAACATGCTGAATACTCCACATTGAAATTCAAACATATAAATTGCCAGGAATCAGAATTTTCTGAGAGGAGCTTTTTGTGGACAAATGTCTTAAATTCCAAGATCATACTCTGTTTAGTACACCAAATCCACTTTTCAGTGTTATCATGGAATGAGACCTAGCCATCCACCTTTGTATGCCTGCCATTTTTATTCAGCTAATTCTTACTTATCTTCATCAATCAATCAGAGTGGAGCAACAATAAAGCCTTATGTCCTTTAGTGTACCTGGACTTCAGTGAATATCACTACAGTAGCATAATCTTGAATAGCAAGGGTAAGCACAAAGATTAGCCAACTTCGATGTTTGTTGTCATGAAACCTGCAAGCAGATCATTCCCAAAGGATACTGTTTTCTCTAGGAAAGTCAGTGAGCCTTCTTTTAAATAGGTGGTGTTATTCAGCTGGAAGGTGAACATGGAAATAGTTACCTGAGCAGTTGGCCCAGCAGTAGAGCTGAAGACAAAGGTAATGAGGATCACTATGCCAAAAGGCAAACCTTCTCAGACTAATAAAGTTTCTTCCTCTGGGTTTAATCAATAAAAAATACGCATTCATTCTGCAAATGATGAACAAGCTTAGCCTGCTTTCATGGAAACTATCAGAGTTTTATCAGAGTTAAAGATTAATCACAGCCTGTCAACTGGGGTAATTCCGTTGCGACTTTATTTGTTGGCTGAAGCCAGGTTCACCATATACTGGATCACATTTCTGCTGATTAGACAACACTGGCCTGTTGGCTACAGAAACTAAAACATCTATTTAGTGTAAACTTTGTAGATTATTTTGCCCCATTGATGATTTCTTATGTACTGCTTTGGTCTGGTGAATCACGAAAGCATCCAAATATCACACACATGCAGTGCTATCTGACAGTGGGAAGGAATGTCTGAGCACTTCACATGTAAAAAGCCAGTACAGTTCTGGTGAATAGTAAAATGGTTACATTTTAAATAGAAATTTCTAAGCATAGGCCAGAAATGCTTGATCCTTTTGCTTGCTTGTTAGACAATATATAGATAAACCCCTTGTAGCAACAGGAAATGTTGACCATTAGACAAATTTCTATTTGTCACATGGTTATAACTCCTAAATTTTGGTATATTTGCTATTTATTTTTATTTTATGATTATACATTTCCATTTTGATGTTCATACATTTTGTAATTACTGCTTGTTGGGGTACACAAAAATGAAGCAATAAAGCATAAATGTAGATTTGCATGCAATAATCATGCTTCCTCAATATTGCCAAATTTGAGCTACAGCTAAATTGCTCCCATCCCTTATAGGGTCTGAATAGTCTTCTTGTGACATTTAAATTAAATTATTTTGCTATTATAAAATATGTGCTGTGTGGTATAATTTGTACATGTTTCATGAAATTTTTGTGTTTGCTAAAGTGAAAGCTGAGCATTTCAGTATTTTGCCAGGGAAAATAATAGGTAACTTTAACACTATTTTTTATGTCTGGTTTTTATGTCATGTTCTCTGGCCCCATTATTATTTTTTAACACATTACATCCAGGTATCTGTCAATGAGTAGCAGCTTCCAAAAACATCAGGACCTTCAAATCAACTGAATCATTTGCTTCCCCTGTCAAAAAAAACCAAAACAGATGAGACCCGAGCTGCCTCAATTCTGAATTGAAATGGCATTCACATGTATGTCTGCTTGTTTTCGAGTACCTCCTGCCCCAAGATACCTCAATCATTCAGTGTCCCT